>NC_059108.1:149010226-149297726 GCF_020740685.1 Jaculus jaculus
TGATCAGCCTCAGTTTTTCACACATGCATCAATCAATAAAGCAATTCATATTTCTTTCCAACACTAACTACTACAGCTACTAGCCATCTCACCTGAACCAAAGAGGTAAGGTGAGATGAAGAGGTTAGTGCATTTCCAGTTGGTTTTTACACTGTGTTTATAATGTCCTTTGATTCAGCATGCATAGTTTCTTTTGGTGGAAATGCTTGAAGAAGGCTCGCACTCTAGTACAGCCTGACGTGAACCTCATTTTGTAGCTCCAGGCTAACCAGGAACTTACAGTTATTCTCCTGACTCAGCCTACCATATGCACGAATTAAAGGCATGAACAACATGCCTGGACACAGCATGTTTTTGTTTTGAACAATACATTATTACTTGAGAAATATGATACCTTCATTAATTGAAGTTTAGTGAGCAAATCAAAATATTTGATACAGGGTCCAAGATCAAGATCCCTGATGTTTCTAAACATGTCTAGAAGACGCTGTATCAATAAAAATACATCCTCACCAGTAAATTGTTTTCATTCAGCTGTCTGCTTTATTAATAATAAATTAAACATATTTAATAGTGATGATAATCTTTACTCAGTTATTCATGGAGGAGGATTCTAATGTATACTCACAGTGCTCTGTGTCAACACAAGGGGCTTCGGGCAGGGTGTCTGTCAGGAGAGACCCGTCCTCAGTTGGGTGGAAACTGCCTGAGGACTATAAAGCACAGAAGAGCAGCGCAGCATGGGTGGACTCTACCGACACATAGATTTTACTATGCATAGCCCTTATTATTTGAATCTATTTGCATATTTGCTTTTAGATTCATCCAAGAAACAACTAGACTAACAAAATCAAAAGGCAAATGACTGTGAGACCAACCAGACTTCTTTGGAATGGACCTCAGAGTTCCACACACGATTTCAACATCTCCCCTCTCAGATGCACATCGTGGCATTGTGGTCATCATCGATCCAGAATTGGCCTGCCCATCCCTTCTATTGCTAAATTGTTTTGTTAATTATGAACTCACTAATAAAACCATAAAACCATATTTTTCACACAATCTAAAATGCAATCCCAAATTTATTCTTAATATTTATGTAAGAAATCAGCTTGTATCAATGAGGCTCTTTCAGTGATCATCCTCAGCCTTTCACACACACATTTCAGCATCCAAACTCACATTAATTTCCTACATGCCAATGGTTATATTTGATCTAATATCACTACATTTCACAGTTTTTAATAATCTAATGACTATGATTCAACAAACTACCTTGGTCATGACAAGAATGTCTGGCTGGCACTCATATTGGTATTGGTACCAACTCTCCTACAGGGAGGCAAAAGGAGGTCTTAGGATCAAGGAAGATGCCTACGGCCCCTTGAGAGAAATGCCTACATCCTCAATTCTGAGGAGTACAGAACAGAGCAGAAGGCAAAAGATTACACTCTTCTCCTTAGATCTGGGCTCTTCCTCTCAGCCTTTTGACCCCGGTACATGTGTGCTAGAGGTATTCCAACCTAAGGCGTGCCTATCAGAGAGAACGCGTGGTTTTGGTCTTTCTGACTTTGTGTCACTTCACCTAATGACTCTTTTCAGATCCAACCATTTTCCTGTACATTTCATGATGTCATTTTTCCATACTGCTAAATAAAACTCAAGTTTTCATTACTACTTCATCTGTCACTGGGCAGCTAGGCTAATTGCAATTCTTAAGCTTTTGTAAACCAAGGTACAAAAAAAACATAGATGTGTAAGCATCTTTGTAGTAGAGTGTGGTGTACTTAAGGTATATGCCCAGGAGTAGTATGGCTGGGTAGTATGGAAGGTCAATTTCTAGATTTTTTAGAAACCTCCACACTTTTTTTTTCAGACAGGGGGTTATTAACCAGAGTTTACAAAGAACTACAAAAATTAAAAACCGAAATTCAATTTGCCAATAACCAAATGGGCTAATGAAATGAACAGACAGTTCACAAAAGGAGAAACATGAACAGCCAAACACTATTTAAGAAAATATTCAATATCCATTTAAATATCCCCAGCTATCAGTGACATGCAAATCAAAACAAATTTAAGATAGCATCTTACCCCAGCCAGCAAGGCTAGCATCAAGAAAAGAGATGACAGCTGCTGGCGAGAATGTGGGGAAAGATGGAACCTCATCCACCATTGGTGGAAATGCAAACTACCACAGACAATATATTTTTGGCTTTGAACTACACTTCTTTAATTGATTGACAGATGCTTACTTTAACTGAAATCTAAGGATAGAACACAGGTATCTGAAATCAGAATCCACATCAAGACCCTTTGATATTCCTAAGTATGTGTAGAGTACACCTACTACCAATAGCAACTTTCAATTGATCAAAAGATATGGCTCTATATCGTACTTTGATATGAAAGACACTTGATCAACTTTTAATTTATTCCTTCCTTTTCTATGAACATTTGATTCACATAAACATATTTCAGTCATAAGCAATGCCTCGCCCTCTTTAGCTCTTTTTGGTTTTACATTTATTTATCTGATTCTTGATGTTTTTACAGAAATGGGTTTTCCATTCATCACAGAGAGGTGAGAAAAAAAAATCCTTCTCTATCTTGACTTGTTCAGGAGATCCCTTCAAAAGGTGACTGGTTCTGGTCCATAGGCCATTTGTCGTGCATAATTCAAGCACCATCACTCGTCAACAATGGGTCCCAGCTTGGCCCTCTTCTCAACTTCCAGCTAATTTACTGATTAATCCATTGATAAAGAAATAACCATGAATATCATTATGATCATTCTTCATTCTACACAATCACTTATAAGACCCCAAATTTCTTCTATAAATGAAGCTCAGTATTTCACACATGAATTACAATGATGTAATTCTATCTTTTAAAAATATTTACTTTTGGCTACAGAGATGGCTTAGCGGTTGATCACTTGCCTGTGAAGCCTAAGGATCCCGGTTCGAGGCTCAATTCCCCAGGACCCACATAAGACAGATGTGCAAGGTGGCACATGCATTTGGATTCCTTTTTCAGTGGCTAAAGGCCCTGGCACACCCATTCTCTCTCTATCTCTCTCTGTCTCTTTCTTTCTCTGTCTGTCGGTCTCAAATGAGTAAATAAAAATAAACAAAAAATATTTAGTATTTTTTTTTTTAAGAAACAGAAAGAGAAAGAATGAGCATGGGCATGCTGGGGCCACTGGAAATAACTCTAGACACACACACCACCTTGTGTGTCTGGCTTTATGTAGATACTGGGAAATTGAACCGAAGATATAAGGCTTTGTAAGGAAGAGCCTTTAATTGCTCAGCCATTTCCCCAGTCAACAGCAATGTAATTCTTCATCTGAGTCTAACACTAACATTGGTACATTTCATCTTTACCAATTAAATCTAATACTTTTGAGAATGAAATACATTTTTCAGCAGCCAAAATAACAACACTGATTATTAGTCACCTGGGTTTCACGTTCCTGACACATGCATGTAACCATGGAGCCCAAGACCATGGAAGGATGCAGTGACCTGCTCAAATCATGACAGTGGATGACAAAGAAAGGGAGATCATTAAGCAGAGAGACTACCCTTGATTTTTGATTATCATTTACTAAGTCATTATTTGTAGAATATTTGTTTCTGTTCACCCAGGTGTCTAATGTTAATTATGTTGTCAACCTCATCCTGACCCAAAGAGCTTACAGCAGTATTTTTAGTCCATTTAGTCAACAATATTGCAATATTAAAAAATATAAAAAGAGGTAGGAGGATTGCCGTGAGTTCAAGGCCACCCTAAAACTACATAGTTACTTCCAGGTCAGCCTGGGCCACAGTGAGACCCTACCTCAAAAAAAGAAAGAAAGAAAGAAAGGAAGGAAGGAAGGAAGGAAGGAAGGAAGGAAGAAAGAAAGAAAGAAAGAAAGAAAGAAAGAAAGAAAGAACGAACAACAAAAAACAAGAGCATTCCCTCTTACTGACGCTGACCTGAGAGGGTAATCAAGGTGTACAGCGGTTGGGGGGCCGGGGTCTCAGAGTCCTGGACATGCACTCGTCATGCACGACTCATACAGCACAGGGGGTCATCATCATTCCAGCATCTTCTCTATTTCGCCTACTGATTAACTCATTAATCATAAGCCCCATGAATCACAATGCCCCCAAAGAATCTTGTTACACCTAGTCTGTACACAGACTTTTTCTAAACCTGACATGTCCACCAGATTAATTGACATCAGGCTTCATGCCTGTTCCTCATGTCTATCATTGCTGCTCGCCCAGGCACCATTCGTCACATGACCCAGTCTCTAAATACTTTAGGAGATAATTTCAAACAAACCACCTAAACCAAGATAAGAAGGCACTGGAACTCACACTGGTCTTATGTTCCTCCCCAGCGGGGTGCAGGTAGAGATCTGAGCCAAGGAGGAGCCTCCAGTCACACAGCGCATCCAGGCTGGGGGTGCAAAGCCCAGAAGAGGATAATGAACCTCAGGCATTCTCACTGGTCAGCCTTACTTTTCCAGTTTTCATTTAGCCACATTTGGAATACATTTGTCTCAGTTTCTTTTAATAAAATGAATCATTTCTGACTTGCGACTGACCTAGAATATCATCTCTAAATATGTGATCTATACTATCATTAGCCAATGAAAATGCATCCATGTTACATTGATTTCCTATTGGACTTCACTGAGTACACAACAAAACAGTGTTTGCTTTTCCTTATATATTTGAACTGGACAATGCTTCAACTATCTTATCTGTTTATTAATTTTCTTACTGCAGCCAATAATGAAAACAGAATACAAATTATATAACCACAAAGAGAATCTGTAGGGGGGAACTCTGTCTAGTGGAGCATATTGGAACAGAAATGAACCAGATTTCCTCCAACTGGACCTCAGAGTTTCAGACATGCATCCATCATGGACAGCTCATATGCCACCGGTGGTCATCATCAGTCCAGGGCTGGTCCTTTCTTCTTCCAATATTTTCCATATTATCTGCTGTTTAACTCAGTGCTTGCTAATAGTAACTTCAAACCCTGTGATCCATAAAAAACTAAGAACAGCTTTGATAAACCTGTTCTGTACCTAGACTCATCTATTCTTTATAGACTTATTAACCTAATTTTTTGCACTGAACTACAATCAATCTTCCTTGGCTCTGTTTCACACTGGGCATCATGTAGTGAATACCCTAAACAAGCAACTCAAACCACACCAAAAACACTTACGTTGGACTCCACACCAGGCATGGAGGCGACCATGGAGCCCGTGACCGCGTGAGTGGTTAAACACCAGCTGTGTGCAACTCTAGGATTGCAAAACAGAGCACAAATGACAAAATTAAGATTTACATGTCCATTCTTTCCTCCTTTTCACATTTGTTTGTTAATTTATCATGGCATATATTTTCTCCTAACCAAAAAAGAACAAATTCAAACGTTTAAAATAAAACAATAAAAAAATCTGATATAAAGCCTTTGTATTCCTGGGGCTGGAGAGATGGCTTAGAAGCTAAGCGCTTGATTGTGAAGCCTAAGGACCCCGGTTTGAGGCTCGATTCCCCAGGACCAACATAAGCCAGGTGCATAAGGTGGTAGATGTATCTGAAGTTCATTTGCAGTGGCTGGAGGCCCTGGAGCACCCATTCTGTCTCTCTCCCCCTCTGTCTGTCTGCCATTCTCAAATAAATTAATAAAAATAAAAACAAATAAATAAAAACCTCTGTATTCCTTTCTGCTGAAAAGAAACATGGTTGCCTTACTGACAGTAGCCATGGTTACAACTTACCTCTGTCTGTCACACTTAGAGAGTGCTTGCACAAATTACTCATTTATATACTGTAGTATTTCAAAATTATATTAATTATAATAATAGTATTTCTTGCCTCAAATCACATTTTTAATAAGTTGGAAATCCTCTTAATGTTTATTTATGTAATAAGTATAAATTGTGGCATTGACTATTTTTGGTATAACAATCAAAATTTATACACCACAAAAATCTGTATGGCATGACCCTTATGTACGGCTGGTATTTGTGCCTCCAGGACGAAGGGCTAACAGAGCAGGTCCCTGCCTAAGACAAACCAGTGTCTGGCACGTGCTACTTATCATTTGGGACAGATGAGCCACCAGTAGTTACTGCTTCCTGTCATTTCTACATTTACTTAATGATTTGTCAACTTTCCAGCTAACCAGTAAAAATAATTACACAAGTCACAAAAATAAACAAGTTCCTGTCATAACCATAAGAACTACCTACAGGACAGCTCTGCTGGGGAAATGTCTTTCAGTAGCGAGCCTCAGTGTTATAAATATGTACCAAAGAACGAATATCTCCTATCAACCCCACGGCGGCCTATGTGTGACTTATGTGATTGTAACCCTGGGTTTCTTAAACACTACTGTGTCTTCTTAGTAAAGTGCCCACACCGATACAAGAGCTTTATTATTCATGTTGGCCTCTATGTTCCTAGCACCTAGAGCTCATGGCCACAGCAAAGTGACTATTACCGCCATCCTGAGGAGTAGAAGTAATGTAGCTAATAAAATACTGAAATACTGTTTTCATTATTTCAAGTATTTGACATTTCATTTTCTTAGCCCTTAGGTATTTATTATCTTGTGGTATAACTTATTTATCTTTTATTAAGTGGATGTACACTTGAATTCATCCTGGACCCTTCTTCAACATCACTGCCTGGTCCACTTAGCCTCACCACAAAGGCAGTACCGAAGGCAGGCCTTAGTGCTCAGTGAGCTCCAGGGGTTCAAATAAACAATTCTTGCCTCATCACATGTTTTTCATGCTTGGATATGCTTCACTTCATCTATGTTTATTTATTATTTTCATCTACTGACTTTTGTAGACAAAATAAAAATCCATGATGTACCATAGAATGAGAAGATGGCCCTTTAATGTTACCAAAATCAATCTGCATGCTCATCCCCACGGAAACCAGCATGTAAGGCCCACTCGTAATGGACCTCCAGTAGGTCATGGACACTTGGATCATAAACACAGCTCACAGTATGTTTGCTTATTAGCACTGGCCCACCATATACAGCATGAGTCACCATTAGCCCTCTAACACTGATCCATATTTACATCTTTCATGCCTCATAATGAAAATTTCTTATACCTTTGTCTCTTAAGGAATATTTAGGACACATCTAGAATACAATTTTAAAGACCTACAACATTAGTGACATAGAAAAACTAGAGATGTGATTCAGTTACTAGAGTTCTTGTTGAGCATGTTGAGAGGTCTTGGTTTTAATCCCCAGGAAACACACACACATACACACACACAGTAGTGACACACACACATATATGTATGTGCATTGTTTTGAAAATATCCTAAAAATGAATCAAATTAATCATAAATGTTGGCACTATGTCACTCACACGAGCTTGATTTGGTTGGCTATCGTTCATGTATATAATCATTCTTACATTTCTAATATGCGTAGTGAGAAGACAGATGAACAAGGGTCTTTACAGGCTATGAAGTGGGACGTAAGTAGAGGAAGGGTGGGTAATAGACATGAAAACCAGCAATGTTGACACACGTTGCACATTTACTGCCTTGCTTATGGTAACAACATAGAAAAGCCCTCAAACAAGTGTTTGTGTGTGTGTGTGTGGTTTTTCAAAACAGTTGTCAGTTTAGCCCAGGCTGACCTAAAATTCACTATGTTGACTCTAAATGCTGGGATTAAAGGCATGTGCCACCACGCCTACTTTCTCCAAACAAGGTTTTTGAGGGCCCCTAAGATCTGTCATTAGGTTCATTTCTAAGAAAGCCAGGTGTACTTGTGTGTAATAGATATTAAAAGATGTGGAAATATAATGATTAGACAACCAATGCAAGCCTGCCCTATACAATAGGACTCTGAATAAAAGGGTGGAGGGTGGAGTGGTATCTTAGTGCTTAAGGCGCTTGCCTGTGAAGCCTAAGGACCCATGTTGATTCCCCAGGACTCAGGTAAGCCAGATGCTCAAGGTGGTGTGTGCGTCTGCAGTTCATTTGCAGTGGCTAGAATTCCTGATTTGCACTTTCTTTCTCTTTCTCTTTCTCTCTCTCTCTCTCTCTCTCTCTCTCTCTCTCACAGTCTGCTTCTCTCTCTCACTCTCAAATAAATAAGTATTTTTCTAGTGTTTTGTAGCCCTACACAATGAATATATGTAACAAGATGGAAGCTAACTCCTTGTTTGATTATTATGAACAATAAAAGTGTGTTGGATTATCACTCTGCACAACATAATCATGCTTGATTATTATGTATCAATTAAAAGTGAAATATCTAAGTTTTACATCTAATCCATACACGGCAGGAAATGAAGAAATGTGGTACAAACAGGGAAGAAGAGTAACATGGACTAGCGTACAGCTATGGAAATAGATGGATAACCGTGATCTCTTTTTAAAATGGGCTTGGTTGTACAAGAGACTATTAATCTCTCATATTAAATAATAGACTAACTGCTAATCTCTGATATTAAATGTATCCACATAATCAGTGCATACCTGGCTTTCATTCTCTTACTTTTTTTTTTTTCCTATTTGGATATTTATGTAACTTTTTCTAATTTGCTAAGGGACAAAACATAAATTCACAAGAATGTGCAATAAAGACAGTGGGTATTTACACATCTGTTCATATGCTGGCTTTTGACGTGGGTCACAGGCTTTATCTATTTTTAATCGGGGACAACAGTGTTAGAGACACAAAAGGCTAAGCCTTGTTCCAGTAAATAAGCTCATCACAAAGCTGTGCTTTAACACGTCTGTCTGTCCTCATTCGCATGACTGGTATTTACTGACTTGCCTATGGTAGCATCAGTAATCAGCAACAACCTAGCAAAGGCCCAAAACAAGTGTTTCGAGTGTCCCAAATAGGCTCATTCAAAGACAGGCAATAAACGAGGTTTACTTTTATGTAATAGACTATCAAAAAGTATGAAAATATAATGAATAGACAGTCTACTTCAGATTTGATCCCAGATAATTCCCCTTTTTTAATTATTATTATTTTTATTTTTGAGGTAGGGTCTCACTTTAGCTCAGGTTGACCTGGAATTCACTACATGGTCCCAAAATGGTCTTAAAGTCAAGATGATCCTCCTACCTCTGCCTGGGATTAAAGGTGTGAGACACCATGCCCAGCTTAATTTTCCCATTTTTACTTAGATCATATACTCTGTTATGGAGTCTTCCTCAGACACTCTCACCTTATTTCTCATAAAGCGTCATTCACTAAACCTAGAACTCACTAATTCGGGTAGGCCAGCCAGCTAGCAAGCTCTGGGGATGTCCCTATCTCCCCTCCCCATGCTAGGGCTATAGGGAGAGAGCATCACAACCAGCACTGCACAGGGCTGATGAGGTCCCTAGCCTTGCACAGCAAGAACTTTAACCTCCAAGCCACCTCCTCAGGACCAAACACTGAACATTCTTAAGTGCACCACCTCTCTTAAGAAAAAGAGCTGCTTGATAGGCATGGTGGCACATCTGGAGATGGAGGTCCATCCTGAGAAATCCAAAGAAAACCAGGTGAAAAATAGAATTTGTTTCATTTTAACAGAGACAACTACGTAAGATTTTCTGTGCCTTGGACTTAAGTACCAAATACAAGTTCATTATCATCTGTTAACATATATGTCACCAGTTCATATTTGATATTCACCATCCATGTAAATAAATTATTTATTCACTGATTATAACAAATAGTTGATTCATAAAACCCAATAATATTCAATGAAAAAAAAATAAAATCCAAGAATAAAGTCAAGAGTGGTGGCTCATGCTTTTAATCCCAGCACTTGAGAGGCAGAGGTAGGAGGATTACCATGAGTTTGAGGCCACCATGAGACTACAGATTGAATTCCAGGTCAGCATAGCCCTACCTCAAACAAAACAAAACAAAACAAAACAAAACAAAACAAAACAAAACAAATCCAAGAATTAGACAGATAAGTCCCTCACATCAGATCTTTGATTAATGGGCTCCTCATTGCTCATTGTTAAAAGTCTGATTGGCCTAGAGGGATGGCTTAGTGGTTAAAGTATTTGTTTGCAAAGCCAAAGGACCTAGGTTCGATTCCCCAGGACCCATGTAAGCCAGATTTACAAGGTGGCACATGCATCTGGAGTTCGTCTGCAGTGGCTGGAGGCCCATTCTCTCTCTATATATCTCCAAAAAAATAAATAAATAAATAAATTTAAAAATCTGAGCATGTGCTTATTTTTGGGTAGCAATTGCATTTTTACATTTTATATGAAATATGTAATATCATATACAGAATATTCAAAAAGAAATGTTGAAGCATTACTCACATTTGTATGTGTGGTTCCAATAGCACAGGCAACCTTAGAGCTCAAGGCAAGGCAGGGAACACCTGTCAGTGGACTTGAACATGACTGTACTGAGACACAGAGCAGAGCAGAGCAGAGAAAAGAGACTGACACATACTGTTGTGACCATTCAATCTACCCATCAGCCACTTCATTCTAACGCAGAATAAGAACTTTGATTATTGCTTCAAAAATTCACATACTGGTAAACTTATGCCTCCAGTATATAGTAATGACCTCCATTCTCATTCAATTAATTTAAATCATAGTATGACCCTTTCATCATCAATATTTTCACTGATGCTAGTTTACTGAGTTTCCCACGGGTCTCTTTACAATATAATCAAAAAGAATTAACACAAACTTCAAGGCCATACTGCTTTATGCATTCCTCCATGTGCCTAGAGATGTTCTGACAGAAGCAGTATGGGACTCCTCAGGGTGCACGGACCTCAGACTTCCAGACCTGTAGTCATGATCCACGAATCATCTGTAACAATGGTCATCATCGATCCGAGCTTGGGCCTCTGGGTCTCCATTAATTTCTACAGGTGTTTATTAATTATTCTGCCATTTCACACAAGTTGAGAGCAAGATCCTTCAGAATACCATAGAGCTCTCTACAGTAACTTGTAGATCTACAGGATCACCTCTCCTCATCAAGCTCAGTTCTGCAAAAGTTGATGGACTAGCAAGGTGTTCTGGGGCTATGCCGTTCGTCTCAGTCAGTGGAGCGTAGCTGCCTGACTGGGCTCTGCAATGCTGCTACCATTGCAGCAGACACCCATGAGAAAACACAAAGGCCAAGGCAGCAACCTTGGCCATGCTTACCTGAGTTCCTGGCACATGGGGCGGCCAAGGGCTGGGTGACCGGGAAGAACGTGGAAACCAGCCAGGATGCATCTATCCTAAGGGTGCAGAAAAGAGACGAGGGGAAGAGTGACATCCTGCCCATGTATGCACTCATTCCTCCTTGCATGCTATTAGCCACTTAAATAGGAATTAAATTAGGATGACTTATTTCTCTTGAGCAACAATGCTGAACATTTGGGCCCCAACAAGGACTTAGATCACCACTTCTACTGCATACTGAGCCATTTATTTCCCTATGGGACTTCCATATATATATTAGTATTTCTTTCATGGCATGATTCTTGTATGGGACAATGCTCAGTCACTTTATTCTAACTTACTGATAAATTTGTATAAGGATTATTTCATTGATTCAGCTATAAAAACAGAGTGAGTATTCTGAAACTCAAAGACCGAAAGCATCCCTGACTATTCAGGGTAAGGTATACTGCCAGAAACAGAAGGTGAAGACTAGAAGCTTTGTGGTGTGGACCTCAGACTTCCAGACCTGTAGTCACGATCCAGGACTCATATGCAAAGTCATCATCATCGATCCAACCATGGCGCTCAGCTCCTCTATGAATTTCTATACTAGTTGATTGGCTAAGCATTCAGTTCATAATAGCATAAGTAGACATCAAGAAGATAAGTACTAGGTTCTTATGTATAATTTACAACTATATGTGGGCACTTTTGCCATCCTGGTGATGTCTGTTTTGTTCACAAATCTTATTTTGTAAATATTGACTAGCCACTATAATGTATCAAGCCTATGCCATATTTCATATTGGGCCATTTCTGGGCTACTTGGATTCCAGGTAATGTCTTTATTAAGATGGGGGAAAACAAAAACCACCGAGAACCAAAACCGTACTCACATTGCAGTCTATACACCTAATACCCAGGGGCAAGTATGGACCTCATGACCGGCGAAGATGGTTATGATCAGCTCGGGAGAAGTCGCTTTGGGAACATAGAGCAGAACAGACAATAAAAAGGTTGAGAGATTGTACAACCATGTTCTCATTTTGCCTTACTGCTTATCTAACTGTACAGACTGGTATGATTCTCTTCTTGCAAAACGTTTTGGACAGCGTGTGACAACTATGGGCCATAGTTGTGCTGCAAACAGCACCCTCACTCTTCTGTCCCCAAGAACTACTGGCTGTGATGTACACTATGAGTGGTAGGATTATCACTATGAAATAATTTTTTTAGTTGGATAGCACCCTGTCCACTTTGTTTTTTTATACGTTTTTATTGATTTATTTATATGATTAATATTGTTTATATATTTAATCTAATTGGAAAGACATAATCAAAAATATATATAAAAAGGCCCAAATAATATGCTTGACTCTTCCTAACATCTGCTCCTAGGATCACAGGTACACAGAGACTGTTTTACAGGATGGACCTCAGACTTCCAGACCCCACAGTCGCCATCCGTACCACACGTGGTCATCATCGATCCAACACTGACCCTCCTCCTTTCTATTGCTTCCTACATTCACTTCTTGACTAAGTCGCACTTCATTAACAGTGTTCAGAGAACTAAGAATCTCTAGCACATGACAATCTGGTCCTCACAGATACTTCATAGCATTTAGATGGTCTTTGCCTACCCTGAGCTTATGTCTTTCCTTGCCGTTAATTTTTTAAGTATTAATTCACCAACACCCTATTTCGTTGTCACAGTATGGCTTAGTGGTTAAGGTGCTTGCCTGTATGTAAAGCCAAAGGACCCAGGTTCAATTCCTTGGGACCCACATAAGCCAGATGCATTTATGGTGGCTAGAGGCGCTGGTGTGCCCATTTTCTCTCCCTCTCTCTCTCTCTTCCTTTCTGCCACTCATTCTCTGTCTGCCTTTCTCAAATAAATTAATTAAAAAATAAAAAAGGAATATATTTTTTAAACCACCCCAAAACGAAATAAAATTTTAACTATACTTACATTGATTTGTGGACCTTGGAACCAGGGAAGAATGAGACATTCCATTCTAAGTGAAAAGCAGGAGAAAGAAAGAGAGAGAGAGAGAGACATTCTGTCCAACGTTTTTTACATTTCTCCTTTAGTTATGTTAAGCACTACTCTGAGGCCAATGTGGACTTACAGCCATTATTTTTACTGGATATGTCACCTTACATAAAGGTTGTAATAACTTGACTTTTGTTCTTCGATTTCAGTGCATTTTGCACATACGCATAGTATTTCTGTCATATATTTGCTTTCATAGTTGGTAAATGAATCTTTCAGTGCTTTATGTATCTTTACTAATTGATAATTTCATATAATAATTCTCTCAGTAATCTAAGGCATTCAAATTAACTAACATAAACGTCAAGAACACTCTTAACTAACACCTAACCCTGCAACCCTCGGAATACAGGTATCGTTCTGGATGCTTCACTGGGTCGACCTCAGACTTCCAGACCCGTAGTCATCGACTGACTCATACGCCATCCGTGGTCATCATCGATCCAACCCTTGCCCTTCTCTACATTGATGTCTGCCTGTATTGAGTGACATTATTACCTCAAAACAATAATTATATAACTAGGGGTCATAAAACACTTACAAACAAGATCCTTAAGTACACTTTAGATCTACGTAAAGGATCTGTACCAAATTGGATGGATCTTCTTGTCAATCTTAATTTTGTAATTATTTATTAATAAATATTTATTAATAAAGTGTTTCAAGGTCTATTGTCATTGAGCTATGGATGACTACAGTGTTTTTAGCAAACCATTCAAACCAACATAAGGACTTTAAAAATACTCACAATGGTTCTATGTTCCTAAGGTACAAGGACAAACAGGACCTTGTGACATGACAAGAATTCTGAGATCAGCTCAGGAGCATCCATTCTAAGAGTACAAAGCAGAAGATGATAAAAAAAAAATTTTTACCCTATTCAATTATTCATGTGGTACTCTTTCATTTTATTACACCTCAAATGCATATTGAATTGATATTTTCTTCTTGAGAATACAAACACGGTTCTGAATGAAACTAAATTTGGGGCCTCCATTTTTTAAAGCATATAGCCTTCTATGGTAATGTCCATGCCACAGATGTGCATCAGATGTTTTAGTGTGGACCTCAGACTTCCAGACCAGCAGTCATGATCCTCAACTCATACGCCACCAGTGGTCATCATTGATCCAACACTTAATTCTTACATTTACTTTGAGTAATTAGTTTATTAGTAATGTTTAAATAACTATAAATCATAATCAGCTGAGAAAAAGATCTTCTAACTATTTACCAGATGTTTGTGCCACGTGGACTTTCTTTATCTTTAGTTTAAAATTTTGCATAGACAGTTCAACCGTGTTTTGTGTCATTGTGGACCTACTTATCAGGACAAGACCATTAGTGATACTCACATCAGTACCCAAGCTGGTAACATTCACAGGGCAGCTGTGGAACTCACGACTGGGGACCATTGGGCAAGTCATCTTGGGAGCATTCATCTCAGAGGCCAAAGAGAACAGATCATAAAAAGATTGACATTCAGTCCAAATATTTTTTATTTCTTCTTTCATTAGGTACTATGTAGGAATCAAATTGTCACATATTTTTCTTTCAAAGAATCACCTCCCTGAGATGTATTATGTATTTGCAGTTAAGGTGCCTGCCTATGAAGCTTAAGGACGCAAGTTCAATTCACTAGCATCCAAGTAAGCCAGAAACCCAAGGTGATACACACATCTGGAGTTCGTTTGCAGTGGCTAGAGGCTCTCGTGAGCCCATTCTCTCCCTCTGTATCAAACTCTTTCTCTCTCTCTCTCTCTCTCTCTCTCTCTCTCTCTCTCAGATTTTTTAAATTAGTACTTTAAAAAAAATCACATCACAGTGGCTAATGCTACCTACACAAGACTTATATAATAGAAGGAAAAAATAATGACATCAAAACAGAGGAGGTAGCTGGAGAGATGGCTTAGCTATTAAGTTGTGTGCCTGTGGAGCCTAAGGATGCAGGTCCAATTGCCCAGTACCCATGTAAGCCACATGTACAAGGTGACATATGTGCCTGGAGTTCATATGCTAGAGGTCCTGACACAGACAGATAGATAGATTGATACATACATATATACATAAAATATTTTAACAAAAAATAATGAAATCAGTTCCTGGCTATAACATGAATCTAAGCTACTGACTTTACTATATATTTTCTATCATCTACAATCAAGGTTTTCTCACATCTGAGACAATTATTTCTTAGATTTCCAGGTTTTCCACATAACATTTCTTGCTCTAATTGGCCAATACCTTATCTGGTTTGTATACAATTGTTTACAGATTTTTTGTGGTAATAATGATTCATTGATCCAACCATCAAAATGGAATGAGGTAGCAAGAGCCCTGAATACCAATCCACAGTTGAGTACTGCTAACTTCTGTCCAGGATCACTAACATACACTAAGGCCTTCCAGTGTGGACCTCAGAGTTGGAGCCATCATCCAGGCTTCATATGCCACCAGTGGCCATCATGGATAAGGTATACATGAATGTTGAAAAAGCTACTGACTAAATAATAATTATTATTATGTAAAAGAACAACTTAGGGATAATTCTATTTTATTGTGAAGTAAACAATTATTTGCCCTTATTTGAATAAATTTTATACTTCATAATAATACATAGAATCTCCTTAAACAAAGCAAAACAGAATAAGCCTTCATACTATCACAGACAGGAAAGCATGGATTTCACAGCCATAATACAATGTTTACATTAGTGTTGAGCCATTCCATCTGAGAGATCAAGAACAGAGCAGATAATGATAAAATAATGATGACTTCATTAGGCTTTTACTTTAGATATTAGCAATCTATGTTAATGTCTATATGCTTTATCTTGATAAAATTGATAATGGGAAACTTAAAATAGCCAAACTATTATTGACTATTACTATTCTTCACTGTCTTTGAGCCTTGGACAAGGAGGCAACATAAAGGATGCATACATTGCCTAACATGTTAATGTGAATAGTATCTCTTGCTGCACCACATATATTCACAGTTGAACATTTTTATCTTCTTTCATTTATTTATATATTTAATTATTAGTTCTATAATGGATCCATTCATACCAACAAAATCATATTTCGTTAACTCAAAATCTGGTCATAAATATTCTTATTGTTGTATTTAAGACTTTAAATGGTCACTAACCTCAGCCTAAGCACCAATGTCCTTACAGGCAATGATGAAACATTCAAGAGCGGAGAATGGTTAAACTGGCCACACTGGATCCATTCTATGACATACAAAACAGAGGTTAGAAAGAATGAAACTGCTATGATTTTTTTTCTTGTTTTTATAGATATCATGTATTAATGGATTAATTGAACCCATAATATGTGAACAAATTTGTCCCTAGCTTGTGAATGACCTAATTTCCTTCTCAATTAAATCTATCAGAAGTGACAAGAAAAAAGTTTTATCTCTTAGGAACAGTTGTCTCTATGCTCCTTTCTCGTGTAGATAACAATGTGTGTCTACTTTTAAAATGGAACATATTTGGATCAATTTAGTCTAAAGAATCATGTCATAAATCAGTCTCATCAATGGCTATGGTAACCTGTGTTTATGTGTGTGTGCACCTCTGTGAACACCTATATGTACCTATGTACTTCTTCATGAGTGTCTTTAATCATGTCTAACATTTCTGATCAAAAGTGGACGGGTCGACAAGGCAGCAAGGCAGAACTAAAGTGAAGTGTCTTCATATCCCACACCCAAGGCCGAGATGGCCATGGGGGCTCACGTCTATCACCCCAGCACTCGGGAGGCTCAGGCAAGGGGATTGTAAACTTAAGGCCATGTGATGAGACAAAGAAAGTGGGGAAGAAAGAAGAGAGGGAGAAAGAAAGTGGGGGAAGGAAGGGAATAAAAAGGGCAGAAGGGGGCTGGAGAGATGGCTTAGCGGTTAAGTGCTTGCCTGTGAAGCCTAAGGACCCCAGTTCGAGGCTCGGTTCCCCAGGTCCCACGTTAGCCAGATGCACAAGGGGGCGCACGCGTCTGGAGTTCGTTTGCAGAGGCTGGAAGCCCTGGCGCGCCCATTCTGTCTCTCTCCCGCTATCTGTCTTTCTCTCTGTGTCTATCGCTCTAAAATAAATAAATAAATAATTTTAAAAAAAAAAGGGCAGAAGGAAAAGAAGAAAAAATCAGAGGCAGAGAAGGCAGTGAAAGTAAGAGACGATGAGCAAAGAGGGCGGAGCCTGCAGCTCTTGTCTCTTTTATTCGGCAGTTATGCTTCCTAGTGGCCCAATACCCTCTCGTTCATTTAGCTGTTTATGGGAATCTTTTATTCAATACTTTTTTTTGTTAATACAATGAAAATTGCCAAATCACCCTATAACCAGAATCAGCACATGATCTGTTCCTGAAACCTGTCTATGACCTTCTCTCCTAATGCTGTAATGTGCCTTATGTCTTTCTAGTGGACCACAGCACTTCAGAAGTTTTCTAAAAGGTAATAACTATTTTACCATGTAATCCTAAAATAGATCACTTTTCTCTTTTGTATGTACACTCATATATTAACACAAGCAATGATGTACTTACAATAATATTACCCATACCCAGAAAAACTCTACAACTTCCCTGTAGACTCACAGCAGATTCTCCCCTTTATAACAAAGTGTCACTGGTCTTGGACTAACCACATCCTTGGCTCACATCCCTCCAAACCCATGACAGTCCACGTCCTGTTCCCTGTTCTTCAGTGTCTTAACTATTCATTCTCCAGGTTTCACTGATGTGTTAATAATAGAGTCATTACATTTGATTTTTTGAGGTAGGGTATCACTCTGGCTCAGGCTGACCTGGAATTCACTATGGAGTCTCAGGGTGGCCTCGAACTCACGGCGATCCTCCTACCTCTGCCTCCCGAGTGCTGGGATTACAGGCGTGCGCCACCACACCCAGCAAAAAAAAAAAAAATAATTTTTAAAACAAGGCTTGCATGTAGCTCAGTGGTAGCATGCTTGTCTAGCTACATGAGGCCATGAGTGATATCCCCTACGCTGATGGGGGAAAAAGCAAAAAAAGAAATAAGCTACCCTAATACTGAACAGTGATTCATTTCTCAGAGGGAAAGTCAGTTACTCCCTTGTAGAATAGATTTCCATCTACAGGTTTGCAGGTCAGCAAGCCTCCCGTCTTGTGCCAACCCCATAATTAAGCTGATGAAGACTTGGCAACCTTAGTTTACCACACGCATGTTTTAAAGGCATGACCCAAACATGCAGGTACTGGTCTTCTTGCTCTACACTTGGAACAGCAAGATATCTTTACATTTTTTTCATCCCAACTATGTGGTATGCTTACAAATAGGTGAAGGATAAGTCACCTGTCACTTGAAATAAAATGTCATAATCAATTTTGCACTAATTAATTAATTGAAAACTGAATGATTATTGGTGATGATAAAATGGCCTTGTATTTCCCACTTTAACAGACCACGTACAGGCGTGGTGAATTGGTCTGCCCATGCTCTTTGCTTATTCTTATTTCACATATGCCCATTTAGCCTCTTGTAATGATAGAGTTCACACCCATGATAAACCGTGGACTCAACATATGCTACTTGCTTGGCTTTCTGTACACATCATTCAAAAAGGTAAGAAACAATACCCCCTTACCTAGTGTGCCCGTGTGGTTACACGTCCATTCTGCGGAGTATGAACGAAATAGGAAACAGAAAGGTTAGACAGATGGATAGATGCATAGACAGATAGCTAATTCTACATTCAGATTTTTTAAAAGAGTCCAGCTCAGTAAAAGTGAGAAATTATCCTCTGTCCTTACCATACACCAAAGCTCCATGGAATATCCACTGGTTCACTGACAGATAATGCCAGTATTAAGCTTACAGTAACAGTATACCAGACAATAGCATAAGAACCATCACTATTACATGTGTCTGTTTACATGTCCCTACCCAGCCAGGGAAGAATGTCAGAAAAGAAAACAGTCAAATTCTCAGTCACCACCAGTATATACAAAAACACATATGAAGATATATGGTTACACATGGGACCACTTAACACATCAATTATAAAGAAATTGCTCAAGAAGCCAAAAAGGGAAACTCTGTCCAAATATATGTGATCATAGTCACCATGCAGCAAATGGCAGAGCCCAGGTCTGTTCTCTCTTCCTGGAAGTGCTGTGGGACGGGATGAAACATTGCCTTGTTCACAACACAAGGTCATCCATACTCTACTTTTCTCATAGCACCATGACTGCTGGGATTCAGCCAAAACTGGACAATATTAATTTCTGAACAATATTATGTTGACACAGAAAAAAGGATAAGATTATTGTTATTATTTTTAATAAAACTAAGGAGATGAATTTAATAGGACTGCTAGATTATTAATTACTTGTGTGTGACACGTCCTCAACCCAGATCCATCTAGGCAAAGCTCTTTCTCAATTAGGTTTGTATATAATTGATTATTGCTTTAAATAAATATTTTGCCCTATATACAACTTAAATTAGAATAGCAAGAAAAAAACTTCTGCATCCACCACCTATAAATGCTCCTGAGTCAAAGGGGTCAGCTTTGACCAATATATTACTGGAATTCAGTGCTTCATATATGTAATAGTAATAGTTCTTATTGCATAAAGTACTTATATTTTTGGACCAGGAATAACCTATTTGTCTGTCCTCATTGATAGGTTTCTTTATTGATTTATGGGTTGCTTTAGTAAACAAAACACACACAGCCCAAGAATACAGTCAAGGTTATTTTTAGCTCCAGGAATAAGCTTATATCCTGGAGAAATAATACACGAGAATTTTTTTGTAATGGACCTCAGAGTTATAGGGTTTAATCAAAATCCTCCTTTCAGACACCCCAGGGTACTCATCATTGATCCACAATAAGCCATCTTTGACTTATTTTTTTCCTTTCAAAATAGCTTTTGTCTATTGATCCATTAATTGCTTCACCAGTGGTAATAAAATCCATACTCATGAATTTTTTTTTTAAAAATCCAAGAACAATAATCTTAAATGTAACCAAGATCTGTTTAAAATGTCTTTCCCCATAGATAAGCTCATTTTCAGATGGTTTTCCAGCAGCAGTCAGTGAACCATGTGTGGATCAATTGACAGGCATCACATCTGTGTTTCCACTTCCTGTGTATCTCTTCTTCAGTGAGAAACTGCACAATTGCACTTACGGCCTAAATGTATTATTAACTGCATCCCCCAGGACGTTCCCAAATAACCTCAGGTAGCTGTAAAATTACATGGAACATGGCTACTGTGACTAAGAAATTGAATAGAACATCTCATTAACTTTAATTAATTTAAATACAAATAGCTACTTGTGGATGGGGGGACCATATTGGACATGCAGGTCTAGATTTGAACTAAACTGCAGTATATAAATCAGATGAACTTAGGCAGATCTGAAAATAAGTAGAATATCTACTTAATAGCCACAGTTGTATTCATTGGATACAGCATAATCTTTGTTTCATAATGTAACTTATATCACTTGGTCTGAAAATGGCTACATTTAATAAGTCAATGAATACCAATGAGAAACCAACATTGATTGACAAAATTCTTTGGCAATTATAGTCATGGGTTTTCTTACCCACAATGGCAACAAACAAGCTCTTGGCCTGCAGACAACCATTACAGCAGCCATTGTCTTCATTCTGTGGTGTCAAATACCAATTTTTAGAAGAAAAGCCATGCAAAGTTATGTCATTCTAAAAGACTAGACTAATCAAGAAGTTGAAGTCACATTTTTCACTCCTGACCCAAGAAGGGGACACCCCTTTAACTATTAATTTTAAATAATAAAATGAATTCTGTTCAATTCTTTGTTAAGAAAAAAGATCCATGAATGAATCATGCAGACATCTGCCCATAGGCATCAGACACAGTTTATGAAGAAGTAAATGAACATACACTATCTCCAACTACTATGTACAATTAACACAATTAAGAAATAACAATAAAATTTTAAGAAGATGTTTTTTTCTTCCTTGACAGGGGGAGTTGGGGTGAGGGTCTCACTATGCAGCCCAGGCTGACCAGGAGCTTGTGAGACTCCTGCTCAGCCAACCAACAACTGGGATCGCAGGCCTGTGACACCATGCCTGCTCATATGCTTTTTCTTAACTTAAGAACATTCAGGGCTGAATTAATCATCATCCTTTTCATAGCATATCTTCAAGATGAACTGTGCTCATTCCTTTCTGAATTAAATAACTATCTAATTTACTACATAGTTTTACTTACACTAAAGATATATATTTCCTTTTTCTACTTATAAAACAATAAGCAGCCAGCAATATACTTTGAACTATGATACTGTTTTACATAGATCTGTCACATGTTCCTATTGGAAAGAGCAGTGACTTGCATCAGCAGGCATCACTAGAATTCGGTGCATACAGAACGTGTGCCTAAGCTCAACACGCCACACTCAGCTCCCTGCATACTGACCCAGGCAATGCATCTCAAGCCTGAATTACTCAACAACAAAAAAAAAAGGGCAGGCTATCCCCACAAACTAAAAACTCCTGGTCAAAAATACCTGAATATTTTGAACATCTGTTATAATTTATTTCCTCAGAGGAAAAAAAAAAAAAAGGGAGGGCACTTTTGAAAATGGACCTCAGAGTTCCAGATGGCTTTAATCAAAAATTTTGATTCAGGCACCCTCCACTTTCATCATTGGTCCAGACATAGCACTCTTGTACTTCATTCAATTATACCTTCATTTTAATGAATAAAACCCTTGAGAGAGCTGTACTGTGTTCCTCAGCTCAACTGCTACAAAGTGTAAACCTGCAGAACACTGACTAAACCTCGAGTTTGTCTAACTAGGAAGGGACAGACTGACCAGTCCTCCTAGTACCCACACCCACAGTACACAAGGTGTCACATTTAAGAGTCCCCCGAGAGCCAGAGCCAGAGCCGGGCATGGTGGTACAAGCCTGTAATTCCAGCACTCAGGGGGCAGAGGTCGAAGGATCTCTATGAGTTCAAGACCACCCTGAGATTACATAGTGAATTCCAGGTCAGTTTGGGCTAGAGTGAGACCCTACCTTGGAAAAAAAAAAAAAAAGAGCACCCTTAAAACCCATCACAGCCTGGATCATATAGTGTGTCACATTTAAGAGCTCTCCTGAACACATCACAGCCTGGGATTCTACCAACATGGAAATGCTTAAATCAACTGTGGTGCAGAAACAAACATGACCATGAACGATGCAAGAACAGCCTTCAGACTGCTCCTGGCCATCCTCACCTCCTCAGTCATGACCAGATGTTCATCTTCAGAGAATGATCAAGGCCCATATCAGGTGCTTACTCTAGAGAAAAACATTGCCAAAGATAGAAGAGTATAGATTTTAGTAGAAAGGAATAATTATTAATATCTGTCTCTCTATCTACCCATAGATCAATCAATCTATCTATCTATCTGTCTGTCTGTCTATCTATCTATCTACCTACCATCTAGATTTCTCTAACAAGTAATGCAAAACCCAGATAACTTTCAAGGGAAACATATTTTACAAAATAGGCTGAATACGGGGTCTGGAGAGATGGATTATTAGTTAAGCTCTTGCCTGTAAAGTCTAAGGACCTCAGTTCGAGGTTTGATTCCGCAGGACCCACATAAGCCAGATGTACAATGTGATGCATGCATCTGAAGCCTTGATGTGCCCATTCTCTCCCTCTCTCTCTCCCTCCCTCCCTCTTTCAGTATCTGTCAGTTGCTTTCAAATAAATAAATAAAAATAAACAGGCTGAATCTGAATGAATGCACACTTGACCACACTGGGCTTTAATAATGTGTTTATTGATTCACTTATTTAATAACTTGAAGAATCTATTATTTTATTCTAAAAGAACCTACAATGCCCAGACTGTCTTCTGCCTAAGACCAGTTGTAACTGTCTGTAGTTGTCAATCATAAGCTGCATCAGGACAGTGTAACTCTCTCACAAAGATGGAGGTATGTGTTTTTTGGTTAAGTTACTTCAAGTACATGGATAGGATTAAGGATACTGCACCTAAGTCAGCCATGTGCATTTCTTGTTGGCTCATAGGTTTCTATTCGTTTATCTATTTGTACGTTTATTTGTTTTTGAAATGGTATCTTCCTATGTGCTGGTTTTGGACTAGGTAGTCCATGTTGGTGGCCTGAAACTCAACTCACAACAATCCTCTTGCCTCGGCTCCTCCATGCTGGATTATAAGCCATACTCACAGCACCATAATCTCCCTTGCTTAATGGATTGAGAGTGAAATTATTCTTTTCTCCCTTATGACAATAGGCAAAAATCTCTAGGTGACACTACATTGTAAAATTCTTTTATTAATACAATCATCCTAATTATTGTTTTCAAAGGAAACAGTGAACACAAGGGTCTACAGTTATTCATGCTTTCAGGGATCCTGCTTGGCCTTTTCCACCATTTGAATAATTAGGGAGTCTTTTAGTTTCATTAATTATATTGTTTATCAAAACAATTTTTCTTAATGTACTGAGCATAATGGCTTTTTATATTGTCAATATTGAATGTACTTATTAGTTTTATTTATTAACTATTATACAAAATACATAATTTCATTAGGTAGGTTTACATCATTGGTCTAATTTTTGTAACTATTTTTTATGAGAGAGAGAGAACTCCAGACACATGTGCCACCTTATACACATGTACCGCCTTGGATACTTGCATCACCTTGTGTGTCTGGAATGCATGGATCTGGAGAGCTGAACATGGATCCTCAGGCTTCACAGGTAAGCTCCTTAACCGCTAAGCCCTCTCCAGCCCCACTGTCCTTTTGGAAGTAAGACATGCCCTGAGAAATGCTAGCCCCAAGCACTAGCCCAGAGAGCTTATCTACATCCTTCCCAGTGGGGAGCAGCAGGCAATGATTGACAATTGTTGATTAATTAGCCCCTTTCACAGGTGAATGGGATAGAACCCTGCTTTTCTCTTATTTATGTGCTGATTAATGTAAAATACTACTATAGCACATTTTCTGAATTCTCCTAAATTCCACTACAAGCACATTTCCCATGAGCACAGTGGACCTCAGAGTTACACACTGGGTTTAATCAAGTTTTTGATTCAGATGCCCCACGCATACTCATCATTGATCCAAACTTGGTATTCTGTGCTTTCATTCAATTACATTAGTCTTCATTTATTCACTGATACACTAATAACATAACATCCAGGAACTAAGGAGGGTGAGATCCTGCAAGACTTGAGTACGCCTAGAACAATTTGCACCCCACGGCGTAAGAGCCACACCTCCATCCTCAAAGCCTGGCATATGCATTAATCCAATTCCTAATTCCACGTGAATCCACTATGGCCAATGGGCAGGCCTGGGCCTGTTTCATTTAGCATCTTTATGTTAAAGATGGAATAATGAATTACCATCTTTATCAAGGCAGAGAAGACAAGATTATCTGTTTCCTCATCTTCTGCCTCAGTGAGTTAACTGCCTACCAGAATATCAATGGAATAGTATCTAAATCCATTATGACAAAAAAAATAAAAGAGCAGTTTGAAACATTATGAAGGTGAAAGATATTTTTGACTATTTATCATAAGGAATTTGGCTTGCTGAATTGGATTAATCATAATTACTAATTGACAGACAATTTTGGCACTGGCCACTTGTGAATACCCTCCTTTGCTGTCTCTGTGGCCACTGTGAAGGAGCCCCACTCCAGGAAAGAACTTGAACTTGCATATTTCACTTACATCACTATTTGTTCTCCTTATCCATAAGTCAAATGCAAGCACTTTTCCGGAGGATAGCAGTTACCTGGGGAGGAAAGGCAGACATTGGAATGAGCGAGTCTAGTCCGGCTGCTGCCGAGACATCACCATATGGCTCAGCTTGCATTCCCATTTGAATGTGGAGATGCTTCATATTAAGTTATATGGTTTGAAAGTGAGAAAAACACTTTCTATTTATGAACTTAGGTAATTTCGTGTTAAATAATATAATGAACACAACTGAATCTAGCAATAAAAACAAGAAAAATGACTATAGTTATTAGGAACATCTGTCTGTCCTTGTTATCTACGTGAGTAAGAGCTAAGGCCATCTTTTCTGCTGGACTTTGTGGAAAGCTGTATATATGGGAGATTTGATGCATGGCACAGCCTCCCGTATTCTAAACCTCTTCTTAATATATTTTTAATTAACTCGCTAACCAAACTACTTCATTAATCATGGGAAAATTTTTCTAATTTGTTTTAAGTACACAACCATCAAAACAGAACTAAAATACAAATAAATGAAGCCAACTCCTGAATGTGTTATTGGAAAGGCCTAGAAATTTCCTTGCTGTACATGTCAGAGGGGATAAACATCATGAATTAGGATCTTTATACTCAACACATCTTTCCATGTTGCTGGCTTTTTCAAAAATTGATTGAAATATAAACATTCATTTCTTCATTCAGAATTATATTTCAATAGATATGAGCCCACCTACACTGGGCAAGAGCTTTAAGGTTGGTTTTGTTGTGTCATTACTCACATTAGCAAACAATTCAATTTAATATTGTTTTCTTGAATAAAACTGTTAATCACAAATGCCACTGTTATAAAATGCCCATTGTGCTCCATGAGTCCATTGTCTCTTCTGTGTCTCTTTTTTTCTATCTCTTGCTCCAATACTTATGTAAATATATTTCCTTTCTGTAACACCATAATCAATTTGACTAATGCTTCATCACACACACACACACCAAAAAAAAAAAAAAAAAAAAAACAGACTCTTGTGTTCAGATGACCACCCAAGGAGCCTTCACTGGGAATCTGAAGACCAGCACTCCATGCGCTTGCCTCCTGCCTGGCACGCTGGTAAAGTGCACATGTGCCCTTCTCTGCTTCTTTATTTCTCCATTTCTTTTATTTATTTGTTTGTCTTTGGTTTAGCTTAGTTTGTCATTGTTGTTGTTTTGAGAAATGATCTCTCTACATTGCCCAGGCTAGCCTCCTGCCTCAACCTCCCCAGTGCTGAGAATACAGTCATAGGCCACTCTGCCCAGTATAACTTTCTTATTCTTCATTTATTGGTTTATTCTTTATTCATGGATATTATAATGTGAGTCAAATAGTCAAAGAACTATTTCTAGCCTCACTTCTACGGAAGGCAGGTATCTCTCTGCAATGGACCTCAGAGTTGCACAAGGGTTTAATCAGCGTCCTTGTCTCAGAAACCCCATGCCATTCATCACTGGTCCATAGTGGACATTATCTTCACCTGTTGATTAATTTCCCAACTCACAAGTAATTAGCCAAGCACAAAGTCCCTAAAACCTAACTTTGAATGTTAGATTCTTGGCCCATTGGGTTGATCTGCAAGGATACTCAAAGGTGCACATGTGGGATGGACAACCTCCCTGCTTCACACTGATACCAAGGGAGAGCTAGTGACTGTGTGTTCCTCTACTTAGTCAGTCCAAATGTGAGAGATCATTCAATGGAACGTAATGAAGCTGCCATCTTTGTCCACGTCTGAAACACTCACAGGGCCATCCCCAAAGACCTGCTCACCAAGATCTCTACTCACATGGAAAGGCTACACTCAACCAAGATATAAAATGTGGAATAATATTAAACTACTTATAGAATATATCAAATAGTATCTATCTTCTTTGAAAATCATTTCAGTTGTGTTCATTTGGATTAAATATAATTTCTAGACCATTACTGCATTCTCATTATTGGTCCATAATTTATTTTTTATATATAGACATATCATGATGAAATCCATCAACTATTCCCCTAAACAAACTCTTCAAACAGTGATCATGAACTAAGGAACTTACCTTCATTAGTATCTGGGATCCTCATTCAGGATAACACTTCAAACAGTGGTCCAATGTTCAGCATGGAAGGGGAAACAGAATGAGAGTAGAGTTAGAAATTTAAGTCAGTACCCAGTCTAAGAATGGGATCTATACCAATTACTAAACACTGCCTAGATAAACATCTTTTGTGGAGGTAAGTATGTAAAGGATCAATGGCTGGTACACTTTCCCTATCCTTCATGAAAACAACAACAGCAAGCTACAAAAAAATTCTATCTAAACTACAGGTGCTAATACACTCCCTGTGAGAGAAGGTGACAGATTCCATGGGTGAATTTTACTTCAAATTAATAAGTATACTTGTTAAAGCATGCAATAGCACTATACTACAAACTTTATCACATGCTACTAAAATCCCAGAGATAAGTTGGCTAAATGTCCCTAGATTCTGCTGAGGTATGTCACAGAAGACACTGGCTGCCTTTCATCACTGAGTAGGGCTCAGAGTTATACAGAGGGCTAGATCAATGGAGTTGACACACACCTCTCCCCCGACACGCATCATAGATGCAGGTGTGGCTACCTGTTCTTTACTGGCACGTGATTGAACTGAGCTGATGCAGTCAGCTCGGGATTCCCACATAATGATGACGCAATAGCGCCTCTTCTTACAGAGCACACATGGGCCTGCGTAACCGAGGCTTCTGTTTGGAATGTGAGGCCTCTGAGCTTCATGTCAGTTCTTCCTCATGGTGAGCATCTATCTTAAAATTGGTGGGAATCAACACTATGACCCTGCCAATATGGCACACTGACAAACTGACATCTGCTCCCCTCCATGGCATGACAATATCACAAGGAAGCCACTGGCTAATGAAGGACGAGGGGTGGCATGCCTCATCTCTTCTATGCTGGTCCTTAGTTGGGTTGCATTGAACTAAGCATAAACTTTGGTCCATGACACATGTCAATCACAGGGCCATGAATATCATTCCTAATTTCTTGTGTTATTTAACTCTATATTTTATTGAATTCAGCAGGCTCCTGTAAAGGAATGCCACCCAAGGCCAGCACATCATCTATGATGGCCACTTACATCAGGCTTTATGCTTTAAGGTTCAAAAACGACAGAGATGCTGTCATGACTGGAGTATGGTAACATATGCTGTGATTTGCACTGTGGAGAGGAAACAAAAGGGGATTCTTTGGAAAAGTACACCCACGTTTTTTTTAAAAAGCCAAATTACCACAGCTTATAAAACTCTGTACATCTTTCAAAACAATAGAAGAGCCCAGAACTTTTCTTAGAATATCTGCCATGAAAAAAAAAGCATGGATCAGTTTCTCATGTGATACCATTTGTTCCTAATTGGCCCATGGTTGGCTGACTTTAAAATAAATAAATAAATTGAGGAGCTTGGAAACATTTCTGGTACAGAACTAGCCTATCGAAGCCAGAGCCCAGGATGAATTAGATGTGACAGCACGCGCCTCGATCTAACAACTGGGAGGCAGAGCAGGAGTTCAAGGCCATCTTTGGCCACATGGTAAGTTTAAGCCTTGTGTGAGCTACATGAGAACCCTGAACAAGCCAGGAGTGGTAGCACACACCTTTAATCCCAGCACTGAGAAGGCAGAGATAGGAGGATCAATGTAAGTTCAAGGCCAGCCTGAGACATAGTGAACTCCAGGTCAGCCTGAGATAGAGCAAGAACATTCAAAAAAAAAAAAAACTAAGTAAATGAAAGGATGTATAAAGAGAGTTCAAAGCCATGCCTTATTTCTAGGGCACATGATATCTATGTTGTCACAGCACTGGGCCATAAACACTTAGGAATATTTAAGTAACATAATTAGTGTCCTAAAGGATAAAAGGCTTATTTCTTTTTCTATATTTAGGTAAAACTTGAAAGATTAGATTAATATCCTCACCACCAGTCTCAGCTCACCTCACAGTTACAGGCCTATTGAATAACTTGAACATGGGAGACATATCCTTGGCACAAGCCAGCCAGCAACCCATCACCAACACAGAACAAAAGCATTTATGTACCGATGACCGCAGACGACTTACCACAATGGTAAGATCTTGAATATAAATTTAGTGGGAGTCTTGGGTAAATTTCATAACCCACGACACCTGACATTTCTTTGACTTGTCTTTTTATTAAAAAAAAAATCATACTTTTTCCAACCATGGGTTGATCTATAATAAAAATAAAAACCCCGCCCCTAGCACTGCACAAAATATATGTTAAAATTTATCCTCCAGAAAAGTTCAAAGACAAAGTACCATGGGCACATTTCCCAAACTAGGCGTAATTGTGTGGACCTCAGAGTTGTGCATGGGTTTAATCAAAATATCCTGGTTTCAGATACCCCATGGTACTCATCATTGGTCCAAGTACATTTTCTTTCCTCTATCTATCTCCTCCTTCAATTGTTAATTTATGATTCCATACATAAATACATAGTCACAGAGCCTACCTCCTAGGTGCTCTTTGCTCATAGACTAGATCTCCTTTTGCATGGGACCTCAGGGAGTATGGGTGATTAATCCTTAATTCTTCATATCACATCTGCATTGCCCAGTGCTCCCCTGTGGGCTTGTTTGATTCAATTTGCACATGTTTGAAGATAGGTCAATGAAAAGTAATGAAGCCACCATCCTCCAACCCTCACAATATCTTCCATATGCTTTTAGACTGCCACACCGAGAGACAGGGCCACACAGATAGGGAAATAAGACATAACCCTAAACACTTTTGAACTTTTACCTTTTTAAATCACTGCCTTTATGCATAATTACATTAAGCATACTTTTAGTTCATAACTCATTCCCATCATTGGTCCATTGTGGGAGATCCCTTGAGCTAACACTAAATACAGCACATGGGCACGCACACTCACTCACACACACACGCACACACACAGCCACCCACGTAATGATGTGGAACTTGAGGTTGGACTTACATTATTCTCTATGTCCTTTACCCACAGAACCACCTGCCAAGATTTTCTTTCTTAGAAAAGCTGAATGAGTGAGCTGTGGCCATGCTGTGGAAGAAAAGCAGACAGCCAGACATGACGTTCACATGGGTGTTAGTTATGGTCCTATTCAATTAATCCAGGGCTTGATTTTTCTTTTAAATGAGATAACTGGTGCATCTGCCACTCAATAAGATCGGTCACTATGACAAATATCTGCTGGATAAATACCTGGCTGATATAAAAAAGTATTGCCTTTTAAGGGACTTTGTTTAACTGCAATATGTACCCTCATTCCAAGCACATTCTCATTGTGGGTGAAGGTTAACCCTAATGCATGTACTCTTTGGAATAAGTTTAAATTATTATGCATGATTTGTGATCCTCATTCACCAACATGGTAGCCAAGACCTCCATGCCTATCTTCACATACACACAAAGGGAGAAACACTTAAAATATAAGTGACTAATATACATTTGGATTATTATGCATTGACATTTGTCAAAACTACATGAGCCAGAATGTCTAATTGATATCACATTCTCTTCTTTGAAGAGAATGGCATACCCTCTTTATATAAATAATTTCATTTTCATATAATACCACTAGAAGTCACTGCTATCAAAAATAAAAATAATTTCCCTTTAAAAATGTGTTTTGGACTTGAGAGTTGGCTTAATAGTAAAGGTGCTTGCCTGCAAAGCCGAAGGACCCAGTTTTGATTTCCCAGTACCCACGTAAGACAGATACCCAAGGTGGCTCATATATCTGGAGTTTGTTTGCATGGGCTGGAAGTGCCTCATAAATAAATAAAATATATTTAAAATGTTTTTAACAGCTTTAATCAAAATGTCATTTTAATGAACTTTACTTTTGCAGAATCTGTATATATTTAAGTCTTTATTCCCACTCATAGGGATGACCTCTACTTGATTTAATTTTTTGTGTTTATGTATTTACTCACTTGTTTAATTAGTCATAGAATGATTTGATCATTTGTTTATTATCTAAAGCAGAGTCTAGATGGTCACCGGCAACCCAGAACTGAGACACTGTTGTGTGGAATGATGCACATCGACCTTGTCAACTGCCATTTGACCCCACTAAAGCATTTCTGAGCAGACCCAAGAATTCTATATGTTACTACAGTGATATTTGAACACTCATGTTCAATGCTGCTCTATTCACTATAGCTAAGAAATGGAATCGGCCTAGATGAATAATGGATGAATAATGAAAATGTAGTACATATTCCACACAGTGGAATTTTATTTATCTGAAAAGAAAAATGAAAATATGAATTTGCATAAGAAGGGGTAGATTTGGAAACTATTATATTAATCTAGGTGACCCAGAGTCAAAAACACACATACTAAATATTCTCTCTTATATGAGAATCCTAGCTTTTGAGTTTTATGTTTGTGTATAGATGTGTGGGTGTGAGTATGCATATAGCTCATGAAACTAGAAAAGGGAGCATGAGGGGAGAAAGTAACAGAACACAAGTGAAAAGGGGGCTACTAGGAGAGGAAGGTACAGTGGGAGGGGGCAGAAAAGAGGGGGAAGAGGATCAATATAAATGTTATGAAAATGCCATAGTAAAACCTCTTATTCTATATCTTAATAAAAATTATTTCAAGTTAAGAAATTATGTCATTTGTGACATGAATGAAGTTAGAAATTGTTACATGAAGTAAAATAAGCCAGGCACAGGAAGATCGGACTTCTACTTGGAACCTCAAAGGGTGGGCACTCATGGAGGTCTAAGGTAAGATGGTGGGTGCCGGCAGCTGCCATAGAGGTGAGAGAACAAGCAGGAATGTGTTGGTCAAACAGCTCACAGTTTCAAATAGACAAGAAGAATAAGTTTTGAGATCTAGGAGGAGCCTAGAAAAAGAAAAGGGAATTAAGTAAAACATGACAGACATTAAAGAACAAATCAATGAAGTCAAACTAGAAAATCAATGAGACAAAGAGCTGTTCTCTGAGAGTTCAGCAAAATGGAGGGCCATGCATCTTCCACTCCAAGGAAAGAGAGGGGGAAAGAACCGACGATATCTGGAGCAAAGAGAGACATCAGTACAGATCTTATGGACACTGGAAGGACAGTAAAGGAACACTAAGACCAACGCCAGGATAACCCAGGTGAAATTCATCAAAGCTTTGGAAGACACAAAAAGCCAAGAGTCACAAAGGAAGAAAGAGAATGAAAGAACTGAGCAGATGGGTAGCGACCGCATAGAACACAAGGCAAAGGGGCTGCAGAGATGGCTTAACAGCTAAGGCACTTGCCTAGAAAGCCAAAGGACCTTGGTTCAATTCCGCAATACCCGCATAAGCCAGATGCTCAAGGTGGCACATGCATCTGGAGTTTGTTTGCAGTGGCTGGAGGCCCTGGTACAGCCATTCTCTCTCTCTCTCCTTCCTCCTCCCTCTTTCCCTCTCTTAAATAAGTAAATAAAAATAAAATATTTTAAAAACAGAACACAAGGCAGTGGGTCAAGGCACAGTCAATGTTAAGCTGCCTCCAAGTGTTCAAGGAAGAAGTTAGAATGATTCTTTAATATTCTTTAAAAGGCAGAAACAAAGGAAATACTTTCTACCTTATTCTAGAGTACACCACTACACTAATGCCAAAATAAAACATGAAAAAAGGACATCATAAGAAAGAACACTATAGAACAATATTTCTCACCAATGCATATGTAAAAATCATTGCAAAATTTTAAAATCAAATCTAACAATGTATAAAAATGAATTATAGACTACAATCAAGTGGAATTTGCTTCAGGTACATAAGTCAAAATTTAAAAATCAATTAATGGTACCAATGAAAGAAATGGGCTAAACAGGGGGAAAAAGTCATATTGTTACATCAATAGCTACAGAAAACATTTGCTGAAGAGAAAATTGTCTTATGAAGGAACACATGGCTACTTTGGTGACTTCATAAATGAAACACTCCTCTCCAGCCAGTTTTATACTTAATGAGGAGAGTGCAAGTCCAATACATGGAAAAGCTGATTTATAAAAACAGACAAGAAAATGAAATAAAATAGAATTATAGAAAAGAAAGGAAACTTTGTTTTGTCTTGATCATTCGTGCAGAAAAAATTCCAAAGAACTGACAAAAAATAACAAGAACAATAAGTGCGTGCAGAAAGGTGGCAGGGTACAAGGTTAATATAGAAAATCAAGTCAAATTTGAAATTTAAAACATGCTATATATTTTATCAGTGCAAAATGAAGGTAATTATGTGTAAGTCTAACAAAATATATAAAAGATCTTTATGACTAAATTATGATGAAAAAAATCAACAGATATTCCATGCTCATGGAAAGAAAGACTTAATATTGTCAAGATGGTAGGATTTCCCAACTTGATTTATAGACTCAGTATAATTCCAATCAAAATGACAGCAGTTATTTCTATAAAGGTTAAGAAGATTCTCCCAAAATCACATCAATTAATAAGCTAATAAAATGTGAACAGTCTCAGGGGGAAAAAAGCGTGAACAGATAACTCAATTTTTTAGAAGAGTAAAAGCTGGGCAAGGTGGCACACCCCTTTAAGCCCACTGTTGTGGAAAGAGAGGTAGGAGTATTATAATGAGTTTTGAGGCCAGCCCAGGATTTGGTGTGAGTTCCAGGTCAGCCTAGGCTATTGAAACTCTGCCTTAAAAATAAAAACGAGGGCTGGAAAGATGGCTTCGCAGTTAGGGGGTTTGTCTGCAAAGCCTTATAACCCAGATTGGATTTCTCAGCACCCATGTAAAGCCAGATGGACAAAGTGGCCCATGCATCTGGAGTTTATTTGTAGTGGCTAGAGGCCCTGGCATGCCTATACCTCCTCCTCCTCCTCCTCTGCCTCCTCTCTCTCTCTCTTCCCACCTCACTCTTTCCCCCTCTCTGCATGCAAATGATACGAAAAAAATCGGTATTTATGAACAATGGAATCTTATTCAGCCATAAAGAAAACTGAAATTATGAAATTTGCAAGAAAACAGATATACCTGGAAGCTATAATACTAAGCAAAGTGATTTGGTCTCAAATATCACATATTCTCTCACACGAGGATGCTAGTCTATGTGCGTGAGTGTGTGTGTGTGTGTGTGTGTGTGTGTGTGCGCGCGCGCGCGCGCGCACGCGCGTGTGTATGGGGGACCGTGGGCATCGACTCTGAAACTGGAAAGCAGAGCACGACAAGTGGGGGAAGTGGTGGTAGGGCAGGAGAGGGGTGCGACAGGACCCAGGGAACATGAAAGTGAGACTCCTCTGCAGTGGCAGGGTACAATGGGAGCAGGGAGAAGAGGAGGGACAAAGTGAAGAAAAATTTTAGCTGTTTGAAAAATCCATAATAAAATGGAATATTTCAGCTAGGGAAATGGCTCAGTGCGCAGAGTGGCACATGCATCTGCAGTGTGTGAGTCTGCAGTGGCCCTGGAGCTCCCTTACTCACTTTCTCTCTCCCGCTCTCTCTCTCTCTCTCTCTCTCTCTCTCTTTTCACTAATAAATAAACATAGTTTTTAAGTAAATAAAATAAAACAAAAAGTTTGTATGGATAGGCGAAAGGGCAAGAATAGCCAACATGGTACTCTCCAAGTCTAAATACAACCTTGTCATGGAATCCATCTGCCACCCACCTCCGTATTCCCTCAAAAGAACCGCAGACTTTAAACCATGCAAGCCATTCATAATTGACAACAATCTTGATGTCTTTCAGCAGAGTGACTGAAAAACTGTGACATATCCAGATAATGGTATGGTTATCAGAGAAAGAAATGAGCTATCAAACCGTGAGATTGCCGGGCATGGTGGCGCCCGCCTTTCATCCCAGCGCTTGGGAGACAGAGGTAGGTGGATCGCTGTGAGTTCGAGGCCACCCTGAGACAAGATAGTGAATTCTAGGTCAGCCTAGGCTAGAGAGAGACCCTATCTCAAAAAACAAACAAAAAAAAAAAAAGAAAGAAAGAAAGAAAGAAAAGAAGGTGAGGTGACATGGAGGAAACCTAAGGGCATGTTACTTGTGAAAGAAAGCCTAACCACTTCATGCTTCCTTCTGGGAAAGGCAGAAACCCCCATGGCTACCAGGGGCTGGGACTAGTGACGCTTCAAAGGGCAGCGTAGAAGATTTGCAGCAGTGAGACATTCCACACAGCGCTTTCATTTCGTGATGGATATGCCGTTACGCATCTGCCTAATGCATAACACGCGCGGCGCAAGAGGGAGCCCTTGCCCAAGCTGGACAGTGGTGGTGAGGAGGAAGCAGTGAGGGTCACAGATCTCAGCAAGCATCCCACTTTGGTGGGAGATATTAGCGGTGGGAGAGGCCCCAGGGACGTGGGTATGTGAGAAGTACTGACACCTGACATCCCATTTAGTTTGTATCCAAAACTGCTTTGAAAATAGTCTTAGAACAAGAGAGAGAGGAAAAAAAAAAATTAGAAAAACAACTAGCTACCAACCAATACCACAGAGTCTTCCTGAACCTCTCGTGTCCTCGCCCATATGTGACCCTTGGCCCGCTCATTACCGGAATGTGTGACTTGAAGACTGTTAACCGTATCCCTGACTTCATCATAAACTCCCATAATAAATCCGATCATGGCTCTCTGTCTCTGCATTCACTTACATATTTTGTCCCTTTACTCATGCATCAATTTACATCTAACTTGGATTAAAGAATCTCAACAGACCAAGAACAAAATCTAACCCATCCTGGTTTCTGCTCTCTACTCATCTCTCATCAGAAATGCTAGTTTTCTTTATTTTTAATGGGTCTTTAGAGTTTGGATACCTCAGGATCAGTGGCCTTGCTAATTTTTCATTTATTTGATTACTAGCAATAGTAAAATCAGCCGAACAAAAATAATCCCAATAATAATAAGCATGATATTATTAAGATAAATAAAAATTAGGCTGGAGAGATGGCTTAGTGGTTACCTAGTTTGCCTGCAAAGCCAAAGGATCCTGGTTCAATTCCCCAGGACCTACATAAGCCAGATGCACAAGGTGGCGCATACATCTGGAGTTCGTCTGCAATGGCTGGGGGCCTTGAACATATTTTAAAAAGAAAAAATAAAGACAAATAAAAATTATAGATTCAATGACAATGAATGTCAGTCAATGTCACATACCCATATCCTTCCTGTACCTTACCTTAGTATCCTAACTCATCACAGACCCATGCTGGCTCCTTTATATTGTGCTTATTTATATTTTAACTATGGTGAGATAAACATAAAGCTACTATCCTGCCCACACCACAAACAGACAGTCACCTTCCATATACTTAGGGTTCAACACAATGGGAGGGTAAGGACATCCCCATGGTTCACAAACAAAGTATCATGCTATGAAAAGGGTCAAAATACTCTTTATCTTCTTCCTTTTAAAAGTCTCATTGAGGGGCTGGAGAGATGGATTAGTGGTTAAGGTGTTTGCTTGCGAAGCCTAAGGACCCAGGTTCAATTCCCCACCATTCTTTCTCCCATTCTATCTGCCTCTTTCTCTCTCAGGTAAATATTTTGTACACGTCTCCTCAAGTTAAATTGGAATAAAACAATTTTGTTTTTTATGTGTGAGAAATTCTTATCATCATGCTTCAAGATGCACAGGGCTTTTAATTGTATTTGAATGTGGGCCCCTTTGTTTCTCTGAAATAATAAAATCCAGCCCAAACCTCGCTGAGGAGAACATAAATGTTGACATTCACTTGAGTTGATTCCTACACTTTTGCCCACATCAGGAACAGCTAAGATTGTCACAATTAAAGAATGATGAAGTCATGCAGTGCTCCCATTGTTGGAGGAAGTGCAGAGCTAGGAAAAACTAGCCTACATTTCAGTCCTTCAGGGGACATTGGGGGACCTACTAGAATAATCATAAGCCTTGATGTATGCCATATTTAAATCAGAGACTCAAGAACAGTCTGACATATTATTATTTTATCTAGTGCCCCAACACAAAACAAAACATAAGTATTTCTGTCTTCTCTACCAGTGTGGCACAATGTGAAGGGCTCTTCATAGGAGAATAGCACTTAGACTTTGAAGTGTGCTTTTCAAGACACTTACTACAAATAATCCATGGCAGGCTCCCTTTTCTTTGCATATGTATATGTGTACAATGGGCATGCATGTGTGCATACATATACAACAGTGTGTCTGCACGTGCACACACGTGTGCATCTGGAGGCAAATTGGCACTGAGATGCCTTTCTCACTCTCTCAACTTTATGTAATGAGGTAGGATCTCTCACTTGAACCCAGAACTTGCTGATTCAGCTAGTCTAGATAGCTAGGTTGGCCCTATGTCTAACTCCAAAATTTGGGGGTTAAAGGTGAGTTGCCATGCCCACTCACCACTTACATGGGTCCTGGGGATTACAACAAGGTCCCCACTATTGCTGGGCAAGCTCTTTATCCACTGAGTACTCTCAACAGCCCCAAACGTCAGGCCTTTTTATGTATTTATGTAGTGATTTGTTATTTTACTGATCCATTTATTTAAATAGACATGAATAACTTGAACATCTATTTATTTTCCCAGAGAAAATATGGTTTTAAACAACTCATCAACAACTCGAGCTACACAACAATTAAATATCGCTTGTCATAGGAGCTTGACCCAGAGAAACAAGAGGCTTGCTTTTGCATGAATTTCTTTATCTGAATATCGGGAAAGTACAAATAATAATAATTCACATGCTGTTAATTTAACACATGTTCCTTATTGACCCATGCCTTACCCCAGTGTTTCTCAACTAGGAGCAATGTTGCCACCAGATGACATTTGCCAGGGTCTGGAAAAGCCTGATTGTCACAACTAGGGAAAAAAGGATCAGACACAGACATGTAGTAAACAAAAGCTGGTGAGGTTCCTGCCATAATCCCACATGAAAAAAAAATTATCCAGCCCAAAATACCAATGATGCTGCAGGGAAAACTGCTCTGCCCCTCCAAAGTAACTGGTGGAAAGAGTAGCATATTTACTCACTCACTCATAATAGCTTTGAATGCACAAAGTGCATTAGAAATTTCAGGAGTGGGCCTGGGGGTGTAGCTCAGTAACAGAGCACACACATAACGTGATAAAGGTCTGGGTTCCATCCCCTCTGCTCGGCACGCTAAAAGAAAAGATTTGAGTGGCATGAAGAGCTCCCTGTGTGCTTTATATCCGCAATAACCTCCAGGATCCTATTTTCTTATTTCTAATTAGCAACCAGCACCCCCTAAATAACAAAGAACAAGAGTTGTCAGTTCTCAGGGCTTGGCTCTCTCTGCCTCTTATTCAACTGGCTACCAAATCTAATGAATTCCTATTGGAACTGCCTCATCACTAGGCTTCATATAGTTATCTTCTGTCTGTATTTGGGTAGTTGTTATTATTAACTAACTTAGTAATACAATACAGACTTATAAATAGCCTATAAATTAAATTCTAAGTGTTCCTAACTTCTGCTGTGACGAGATCATTTACTGTGCAGGGATGGGTGAGCCCTCTCCTCATAGTGGACCTCAGAGTTAAGGGTTTAATCAAAATCATTGATTCAGACACCCCAGAATACTCATCATTGGTCAGGGCTTGGCTCCCTTATCTCCACTCAGTCCTACATTTGTTAATTACTCTATTCAATAGGTCACTATAACTAATAAAACCAATGTGCATGGACTGCAAAGCTAAGAACAAGACCGGTTATAACTGGAAAATCTACAGGCTTACTATCCACGGAACTGGGAGGCGGCATCCTCTGTGCCAGGGATGTGAGTGCCTGCGATTACTCCCCTTCCGTACTTCACCCCCACCCCACGTGGATACTTTGCCCAGGTTTCTCTTCTTTCCTTTTATTTGTCCATATTTTTAAAGAGCCCATGTTTTCAAACTCCAAGATGGCACCTAATGGGCGCCACCTCGCAACATGCGCAGCCTTGCGTGTTTTTTTTTTTTCCCATGAGTGTGACTACATCTATGACTAGTAGAAATGCACCAAGCGGTGGTTTGTTCCCATCTGTGGCAAACTTGTGAAACACACTGAGGGTTTGTCCTTCTCCGTCCTGGATTGGTTGGTCTAAGGGAATTGACTGCCACGTGCTGAGGACACTCTCAGTCCAGAGGAAACCTCAGGGAAGGAGCGGTGGGACACTCCCCAACCGGCGCCACCATCAATGCAGCTCCAACAGCCTCCCTTGTGTAAGTCCTGGAGGCCCTCGGGTAGTCAGGTGCAGAATTCTACATTCGCGGCATATGTTAGTAATAGTTTTATGATTTAGGAACACTTGAAATTTCTGATTTTCAAGTAAACAACCCCGATCTGAGTATAGTCACAGGGCATGCACTGATAAGATTCCCCTCTTGTCCTGTATTTTCAAAACCTCACTGGGGGCTGAAGAGATGGCTTAGCAGTTAGGTGCTTGACTGCAAAGCCTAAGGACCCAGGATAGATTTCCTAGTACCCATACAAGCCAGATGTAGGAGATGGTGCATGCATCTAGAGTTCGTCTGCAGTTGCTAGAGGACCCAGGATAGATTTCCTAGTACCCATACAAGCCAGATTCAGGAGATGGTGCATGCATCTAGAGTTCGTCTGCAGTTGCTAGAGGACCCAGGATAGATTTCCTAGTACCCATACAAGCCAGATTCAGGAGATGGTGCATGCATCTAGAGTTCGTCTGCAGTTGCTAGAGGACCCAGGATAGATTTCCTAGTACCCATACAAGCCAGATGCAGGAGATGGTGCATGCATCTAGAGTTCATCTGCAGTTGCTAGAGGCCCTGCCTCAGCCATTTCCTCTCTCTCTCATCTTTCTTTCTTTCTTTCTCTCTCTCTCTCTCTTAAATAAATAGATAACTTCAATGAGGTCATGACCTAGATATTTACCACTAAAGAAAAATCTACATCGATGATGACATAAAACAAATTATAATACTCAAAATTGTGAAAACCCTCCATCATAAATAGACCACAGTTGTGCTTGGCTATGTTAACTATAAACTTTGGCTCATTTCCACTATGGTCCTTCACTGCATCCTCTTACTTTGTTTATATATTGGCCATTTGTTCCTTTGACATGTAAGTGATAAATAAAGCCACCTACACCAAGGATATGAAATTCGACTGCTCTCTACAAGTGTCTCTAAGGTCCTTACCACGCAAGTAACAACCAGCACCTTGACCAGAACTGAATAATTCAAGCTGCTGTGGTGTTTTCACTCTGTGAAGTACAAAGCACGCGACTGCACAGCCTTAGCTCCTCTGAACAGCCTGAGTCACGAGGGATTGGATTAATCATAAACCATGGTTGCTATCACATTCTCATTATGACTCAAAAATAACTCTACGTCCTATACACTGACTTATGTACTGTTAAATTTTTAATATAATGGAAACTTAAATCTACCACCCAACACAAGAGAAATAAATGAAAGGATTAAAACTATCCATCCAGCTGCCTATTCCCAACCATGCACACCCTGACCACATTCATCCTCTGTAGCTCAGGCTGACCTGGAACCTGTGTAGTCACAGGCTGGCCTTGAACTCACAGTGATACTCCTACCTCCATCTTCCCAGTGCTGGGACTAAAGGCGTGACCCCCACACCCGGCCTCAGTTACTGTTTCAAAGGACGTGATCCAAGATTTATGCAGTTCATGAATGGACTTAAAGAATAAAGTCTTTTGTTCATTTTTTTAAGGAAAAGGAATCAAACCCCTCAGTAATCTGGGAATGAAACAGCATTTCATGCAACTGCTGCTAGGCATTGTGTCCAAAGTGGAATGAGTCTGGATTTCTTCTCTGCAAAAATGGATTGATCACATTTTCATTTCATGGCATTTTATTTTCACTGGCCCACAGTTTGCCTTTCTTTAAATAATCAACTGAGATATGAGCTCATTTATTCATTGGCTCCTAAGAATACATCAACATGAATAAAAGTCAAGACATTGGACAAAAACATCAACTCTGTTCATATGCCCACTGACCACAGAGAGAGGGACCAGGGGCCTTTTTGAAAAAAGAAAAACTAGTTTTCAGTAAACAGAATTGAATTAAATATACAGATCATGTGCACAATAGTAGTTCATGCTTGACCTTCTTTCAACTGTGCAATCATTCCTATGATCATTTTTAATATACATGATTTGCTTCTTGTCTCAACAAAGCAAATGTGAGCAGCCCACTACCATGCCAGGACAAGAACACAACATCTCCTGGCACATGAGCAGGAGGCTCAGGGCTTTGGCAAACAATGACACCGAATGAGTCTTGATTCATTGCAGACTTGTGAAGTTGACCTGCATTCACTTATGTATCTTTATTCAGTCTTACATTTGGCTCACGTATAATACAGTTTACAGACATGAAGAACTCCTGACTATAACTAACAAGTGCTGTAAGTACCTGTCTCACAGAGCAAAGAGGGCACTATTTCTCAGGATGTGGAACTGGTTTACAGTTTAACCAAAACCTTTGACTCATACATTGCAAAAATTATTCTATATTTCATGTATTCTCTTCCTGTACTTACACATGACTTATTATTTGTTGATGGAATAATATACTTAGACAAAATTCAGAAATCAAAAGGCTCAAGAACACTAGTAGACAAGGTGATTTTTTTGCAGTGCATTGTACTGCTTTTGCCCATGTAAATTAGTGAACATTTTTATTCCATATTGGCTCCTTGCTAAATATTGGCCCATACTTGATCCTTCTTGCTTTGATACAACAAATATTCAAAGAATTCTGATTGTTCTAAACTACTGGAAAAAACAAAACTAAACAAAAATTGTGTCCATCTTCCGATTTCCTTCTCCCTTAGGAAGTTAATTTCATAAATGTTTATCAGTGGAAAGGGACTTGAGTGAACTACAATGCCAAGCTGGACTAGAAAACGTAGCTAGCAGCCCTGGAAGTAATTGAATCACTGGGTATCTTTCTTATTGGGGTTACCACTGGTAAATCAGGTCCATCATCAGTCCACATTCTAGGCACAGTTGCTCAGAGAGAATCACTGGTGTTTGTTGGTTTCATTTATGATACCCAATTATTGCTTTGTAAAGTGCAGACATCACTAATAAACCAAACTCCTGGCCCAAGAACAGTAAAGGCTATTACTCACATGAGTCTCTTCTCACCCACAGAGGTAAGAGCCAAGACCTTTAGCATTCAGAGATGATTAATGCAGCTGTGGCACATTCAATTGATGGCAGAACACAAGCCTACAAAAGAAAGGAAGAGCCTAGAGTTAGATGTTAATAGTGAGCTTCAGATGAGGTCTTCACATATGTACATGAGGTACTTTGATCATATCTGTGCCCTTCCACACTTGTCCCTGTAACCTTTTCACTGTTTCCTCCTATCCTCTAGTAATCTCCATTCTACCTTCCAGTCTTTTGTCTGTCTGTTTGTTTAGCAGGATCTCACCAAAACTGACCTAGAACTCACTCAGTAGCTCAGGCTGGCCTTGAATACATGGAAATCCTCCAACCTCAGGCTCTCATGTACTAGGATTAAAAGTGTGTGCCACCATGCCCAACTCAAGTGTTTTTGCTTTTTTTTTTTAAAAGTTTCACATATGAAAGAACATGTGGAACTTGCCTTATTAGGTAAAGAATGTCTTTCTTATATTATTAGACAAATTTCATTAATCAAACTTAGACCTCAAAATTCATCACAGCCCAAATTCTTTATTTTTTAGTTTGGTTTTTCGAGGTAGGGTCTCACTCTAGCCCAGGCTGACCTGGAATTCACTATGGAGCCTCAGGGTGGCCTCAAACTCACAGCAATCCTCCTACCTCTGCCTCCCAAGTGCTGGGATCAAAGGCGTGCGCCACCACGCCCTGGCTCCAAATTCTTGTTACCCCTTGTTATTGACATTTTTAGCATTTGGTTTTAAACAGTAGAATTGATGCTAACATGAGGAAAAGAGCCGATCATAAATACTTGTTTATATTCTCCATACCTATAAATGTAACAGCCAGCTGATTGATGGTAATGGACCTCACTGGTGCAAAATTGGTTAAATGTGACCCATTTCATAGCATGCTCTCACAAATAATGTGCAGTATTCTGGTTTACATATTTAGTGTTTCATTTATGTATTCAAGTCTATAATTATGCTGGGACTGAATTCATTGTACATCTTTATAAAATTTGATGAGCACTTGATCCAAATGAGAAGTTTGACTGGGTTCCATTTGTGTATCTGAGCAATGTGTGAATGTAGCGGAAATCATCAGTTTGTGACATAGGTCCTTCACTGGCCCTTCCCTTAAGGGATCTAGACAGAATCACATCCTCTCACACCCCTGCAACAATACATCAGAAGCCATGAGAGCTAACAATGAGGTTAAAATGCCAAGTATCAGTCACACGAGCCTATGAACATGGCCATTCTGAACCCTAACTCACTGGATCTACTTGGGATAATCATAGCCTCATCTGGCTCATGATTGGTCCTTTCTCAATAAGAGCTCACCAAACCCCAGAACTCAAATATTCTTATTTCCTAATCTTCCTCAAAGAACGTAAGTGGTAGTAGATCCTAGTCCCATTTCCTTCACATAGACATCGGGAAGGAAGAACAGGATTGGTGGCTTTGTTCCACAACACACAACACATGCTACCCTCAGTTGGCTGTCCTTTAAGTAATTGTTTGAAATACAATCACAGTCACCCAATAATTCTGCATTAATATAGGCTCAGTGTTGTCCATTTATTTACTTATTTATTCGTGTCCATTTATTTATTTATTTATTCATGCATTATTGACTGTTTCTGCATTATGTATTGACTATTTCCTTCATGGTTTCACCAATTAAAAATATTAGTGCCAATGAGTTACAAAACTCCAAGAACCAAAATCTATAAACACTGCAGCAAGCTGTCTCCAGGCTCATGTCCACAGAGCAGGTAAATAGATCTCTTAATTGGACCTCAGGCCTGTACGTGAGGATTAATCAATAGTGCTGCCTCCTACCTGCCCATTTCCCTGCCCAGTCAGCTCCTGATTCCTGCAGCTACTTCTAAATTGAAGGCAACTGAACCCACAGGCAGCCACCACCACGGCTGGAGTACCCACATCGCCCTGCATCTTGCTGGGGGCTAACCGGGCACTGTTTAGAAAAGTCAACTTTCTGAAGATGAGGCACAAATGTAAAATGGATTCTTAGGGAACTGTGAAAATGGATGGAACACCCACTAATGTTGTTCTGAATGGACGACAACTGTACTAAAATGGTTTAATCTGATAATCCATGGTTCATTATATAGTTCCAGTGTTGGTCAATACATGGCATTCTTCAATTTTCTTTTCTAATTGAATTAAAATGAATGTGTTAACTGTGCACATGCCATTTTCAAGGGTTTGAACATTACCGAATGATGTTTTCTAAGTCATTAAGAACAGCATTATTTCATTATCAATCTTGTGGTAAAAACACTTAATATCCTTAATCCTGCCATTCATTTTTTTTTTTTTGGTTTTTTATTTTGAGGGATTTTTTTTGCATGTATGTGTGTGTCTGGTGTGCATGTGTGTGTACATACTCATTGCACATGTGTATAGATGGTGAGGAGACCAGAAAGTGACATCGGCTGTCTTCCTCAATTGCGGGATCTCTCACTCGACCCTGGGCTCTCTGCTCAGCACGTCTACCTAGCCAGCTTGCCCTGGAGATCTCCTGTCTCTGCGTCCCACCCTGCATTTAGGTGGATGCTGGGGACCCAAACCCCAGTCCTCACACTTGCACGGCAAGCGTGTAATTTCCCAAGCCATCTCTCCCTAGCCAAGTTTTGAGTTTTTTAGAAACAAGGTGCTCACTATGGAGTCAAAACTCACCACAACTCATAGCAATCCTCCTGCCTCAACCTCCCAATCGCTAGAATTAAAGCTGTGGCTCACCACGCAATTATCTTGATGGTGTGACTGCTAGCCATCAGTGTTCATTCCTCAGATGTACGCCCATGGGCAGTCAACTCCTCACATCAAGAGCACTGGCACTGTACTTACAGGGGCCCTTTGCTCTGTCAGAGATGGCATCCTAGCACTATACAATGGACGTGGGCACATTAGATGTGGTGTGTTGGATCTGCGGAGTGGAGAACAAGTGTTAGAAAATTCAAGAAGTAGTCCAGGCTGGACGTCACTTATGGCACCACAGTCCTTTATCAGCAGACCTAACGAAGCCCCTGTTTTCATCCCATTATGAACCCCAGAAAGGCCTCATTTTACAGACTGGTTTCTTACACTGCTAAATGACGGGATATGATAAATGCTATAATAATTACGCCCAGCCCAAATCCTGCCTATGGGACTCCTACCACACAGGGGAGAGCTGAGATGACACTGGGTGTGGTTGGCCTGGCAGAGCTGGATTAGCCAGCCTTCTCATTTCCTGACATGACCTCTAGGACTGTTCGTGCTACCCTGATTGATGAATTATTTTAATATGCATCTATTTCTTATCTGCACATGGAATGGTTTATATAGATACACATTTTTAAAAATTTATTTATTTATTTGAGAGAGAAAGAGGCAAATAAACATAAATAAAATAAAATAAACAGGTCAGCTTGGAACTCAGCCTCAAAAAAAATCAAAATTAGCTTTATTTATTTATGATTTAACATTAATATCTTTTAACATTTTTATTTATTTTTTTGACAGAGAGAGAATGGACATGCCAGGGTCTCCAGCCACAGCAACTGAACTCCAGATACGTATGCCCCCTTGTTCATCTGGCTACCGTGGGTCCTGGGGAATAAATTCTGGGTGCTTTGCCTTCACAGGCAAATGCCTTACCCACTAAGCCATCCCTCCAGCCCTTATCAATATATTTTTTTAATTTTTTATTTATTTATTTGAGAGTGACAGACACAGAGAGAAAGACAGGTAGAGGGAGAGAGAGAGAATGGGCGCGCCAGGGCTTCCAGCCTCTGCAAACGAACTCCAGACGCGTGCGCCCCCTTGAGCATCTGGCTAACGTGGGACCTGGGGAACCGAGCCTCGACCCGGGGTCCTTAGGCTTCACAGGCAAGCGCTTAACTGCTAAGCCATCTCTCCAGCCCCCTTATCAATATTTTTGATGTTTATTCAATTTTATTGACTCATCTATTGATTGACTAATAGTGATACAATTAGTATCCATGGATCAAAGCAAAAGAAAGAGTCTTGAATATTCTTCCACAGTACAATAGCATTGTTGGGTTTTTTTTTAGGTTTCATTGTTTTCTTAAGACTTGGGGGAATGATATGTTTTTGGATTTTGTTTTGTTTTTTTTTTTTGATATGGCTTGTGTCAATATGCTTCCTGACACACTCCTATAATTGATTTTTGCTCAGCCTTAAGTTCACTGACAATCAGTTATATTCATCTCGATGTTTCTCAATAATGGGTAGAACAGACAGGATCGTTTACTTAGGACTACACATGTCATCACACACCTGAACTTCTGTCATGTTGTCGTTGTCATGTCAGCATGGAGAGAATCTAGTTGTTGTGTTGAGTTGTATTCTGTGTGCTGTGGTGTGGTGTGGTGTATTGCAGTATGTTGTGGTGTGGCGTGGCATGGTGTGTTGTGTTGTGGTGATGTGTGGTGTGGTATGTTGTGGTGTGACATGGCATGGTGTGTTGTGGGGTAGTGTGTTGTGGTTAGTTGTGGTGTGGTGTGGTGTGTTGTGGTGTGTTATGGTGTGGTGTGGTGTGTTATGGTGTGGTGTGTTGTGTTATGGTGTGGTGTGTTGTGTTGTGGTGTGTTATGGTGTGGTGTGTTGTGGTGTGGTGTGTTATGGTGTGGTGTGTTGTGGTGTGTTATGGTGTGTTGTGGTGTGTTATGGTGTGGTGTGTGTGGTGTGTTATGGTGTGGTGTGGTGTGTTATGGTGTGGTGTGGTGTGTTATGGTGTGGTGTGGTGTGGTGTGTTATGGTGTGGTGTGGTGTGGTGTGGTGTGGTGTGGTGTGGTGTGGTGTGTTATGGTGTGGTGTGGTGTGTTGGTGTGGTGGTTGTGGTGTGTTATGGTGTGGTGGGTTGTGGTGTGTTATGGTGTGTTGTGTTGTGTTATGGTGTGGTGTGTTGTGTTATGGTGTGTTGTGTTGTGTTGTGTTGTGGTTTGGTGTGTTGTGTTGTGGTGTGGTGTGTTGTGTTATGGTGTGGTGTGTTGTGTTATGGTGTGGTGTGGTGTGTTATGGTGTGGTGGGTTGTGGTGTGGTGTGGTGTGTTATGGTGTGGTGTGGTGTGTTATGGTGTGGTTTGTTGTGGTGAGTTGTGGTATGGTGTGATCTGTTGTGGTGGGTTGTGGTGTGGTGTGTTGTGTTATGGTGTGGTGTGGTGTGTTATGGTGTGGTGGGTTGTGGTGTGGTGTGGTGTGTTATGGTGTGGTGTGGTGTGGTGTGGTATGGTGTGGTGTGGTGTGGTGTATTATGGTGTGGTGTGGTGTGGTGTGGCATAGTGTGTTAATCTGCACACAGAACCTCACCTATGCTGGACAAAAGCTCTACCACTCAGCAATAGCCCAAGCCCTCTCGTATGTATTAATTACCTGATGAACTAAGCTATTTAACCACCAATAACAACTGTGGCAATACTTTTTTGATCCTCTCCCATCAAGGTACCTGATTGTCAATATTAGAGTTATATTTATATAGGTAATGCTAAGGAGCTGGTAAAAGAAATGAATAAGTTTAGGTGATATTTTTCATGAATCAAGCCTTTTTTGTTAACCAATGAAATTTAGTTGTACAGAGGTATAATGATATTTTGTTTTTGTGAGCTTGTTTTTTTTTCTGGGGGGGGACAGGGTTGAAGAGGAGGTTTCAGGATAGGGTCTCACTCTACCTCAGGCTGACCTGACCTGGAACTCACTATGTAGTTTCAGGCTGGCCTTGAACAAATGGCAATTCTCCTACCTCTGCCTCTCAAGAGCTAAGATTAAAGGCATGATTACCATGCCCAACCACAAGCCCATAATTAATATTCATTGCTTTAAAATTATGTGTTTATTTATGCATGGTCTAAATCCCTAGAATGCCCATTATCTTCTCCCCCCACCCCGCCTCTTTCTCTTTTTTTTTTCTCTCTCAAATAATAAAGAAAAATAAAATATTTTTAAAAAACTTTTAAACAATAACATAAAATGAAATTCTAGCTCCTCACACATGCTCACCACATGTCAAGTGCTCAACAGTATTCTGAAACTAAGGGCTACCATATTGGATAGGAGAGAAAACACTGAACAGTCCCACAAGTGCAGAAAGCTCTGCAATAGAGCTAGAATACATTCTCTCCCTTTAGGAAGCAGCCTAGCACTTTTCCTGATGAAGTGAATTGGAATATGCACAAACCTTGAATCATGAAACGATATCATCTTTGGTTCCTGCTAACTCTCTTTGAATTGATCATTGCTAAGGAAATGTCAGTGGACAGCCATCAGTGCAGTCTCTTCCCCTCTAAGTATGATGCTAACACTATCTTTCAGCTCCTTCTGCACTCCAAGCTCAAAAAGTAAACAACCTAGATCTGTATTTATGGGCAAATGCTTAAACAAATTATGTAACATACACAATAAAATATAAAACAGCTGGTGAAAACAATGAAACAAGCCAGCTTGTTTCTAGGGTGGTCAAGAACACAGAATTGAATTAACAATAATCCCTTCATACTTAGACCATTCTCATCAACAGCCCATGTTTTGGGCTTTAATTTCTTTTATGCATGTATGTAATTATTTACTTTTTGTACTAAAATTAACATCCAACCCACGAACATGTTTGCATGGTTACATGATTATTGACTAATTCCTTAATCAACACATTTTTAAAGATCTATTGATGTGCATACTTAGGATGACCTCAACTCCAGGATGAGCTGTGTTTTCCTTCTACTTTGTCTTCGGGTCTCCCTCAAGAAAGTAGCCAGCCATGCAAATCGTACCATGTGGGAATTCGAGGGCATGGGTAGCAGTATGCCCTCACACCATGCTTCACCCACGCAAGAAGTATAATGCCACTGTCCTAACTGTGGCCCGGTGTCCTTCTCACAGGAGATTCCCTATGAGGCTTGGCTGACCTATGTCTAACCAGGACATGAGTTAGACTCAAGTGCATGGCTCAGGGGCAGTCACTCAAAAAAAAAATAATAATAATAATAATAATAATTAATAGAAGCAGTATAAACTATCAATTTCAGACCCCAGACAAAGATAACAGGAAAAAGAAAAAGAGTCTTCATTTGGCTCTACAATGACTTTCTGTAGGTTGTTGAAATAGTGGGTTTAGACAAGCCCACATGTCTGCATGGCCATGTGTGGCATAAGGGTCAATGAGACAAGTCAGTGAGGCTGTCCATAGGAAGATGACCAAGGATGAGTTGCCTAGGGAAGGCATCTGTGCCCAACATGTTTTTAAGAACTGGGGAAGGGAGTGGTTCTGGTATGAGAAATTTAAACTTGTGTTTGACATGGATACTGTGACATCACAAAACTATCAAATCTATGATATGTGATCATCTTAGCCCCAACCCCTGCTCTCTCTTGGCTTCTTCATTGACTTGCTCTTATTCATTCATTTGCTTACTTATGAATAGCTTGGAACCACTCTGCAAACAAAGCTTGGAAAACATGACAGCTTCAATTGTGACTTACGTTTCCACTCACAGGAATCAAAATCTTCATAAACACCCTATGATTACATAAGCTGTGCTGCATCCACTCTGTGCAGCAGAAAGTTACTCTTAGGAGAGGCCCATCCTGGGCACATTTTCAGTGTCTCTCACTTGTGTAGGCCTGGAGAAGATTTAGCCTGTGGTCTGTGATTGGCCCTTTTGAATGTCATTGAAATATATTTCTCAGGCCTCATGGTTGGCTTAGCAGTTAAGGCACTTGCCTACAAAGCCTAAGGACCCAGGTTAGATTCCGCAGGACCCACATAAGCCAAATAGGTTGCACATGCATCAGGAATTCATTTGCAGTGGCTAGAAGCCCTAGCATGCCCATATTCTCTCTCTCTTTCTCTCGCTATCTCTCTCTCCTCAAATAAATAAAAATATATTTCTCATGAATGAACACCTTTAAATCCTTCCCTAACAACTGAAGGACTGCCAGTGCCACACCTGAAATCCCAAAATTCAACAGGGGTGTGTCCAGACATAGCACAGTACATAAATTAATTAGTCACTGAATGAGCATAGGTATTTTTATTTTGATTCCATATAAATTTCAAGAATTAGATAATTATAAATGAGACTATGATGTTATTTTCATTAGTCCGTGCTTAAGCTTCTTTGATTTTATTTGCTTATACATTCATTTATTACTAATAAGCCGAAAAGTATACATGAACTCGCCACTCAACCCTCCCAAAAAAGGAAACATGTGCATCCCATTGAGATATATGCAATATGTAAGTGTGTATGTGTGATATGTGCACATGACAAACTGGGTACACATACATGATGCTTCTTTCTTTGCTACTTTCTACACTGACAAGAGCCTGGTGATATTATTTTTAATGTGCTGATTATTATGCCTAATTGAATTAATTACTGTTGGTTCATAACCATCTCATCACAGCCTGTGCTTGGCCAGCCTTGGTTTTATTTATGTACCCATTCATGTTTAATAGTGCAATGCACACCCACCAACCAACCGCCTGAGTTCAAAATAACAATATTAGCCATTACTCACATTGTTGGCCCATGGCTCATTGCTCACGGAGGTCACTGCCAAGGTCTTTACCAATAGCCCAGCTTCCCATTCACACTAAGGCCCCAATCTGCAGAATACAAGGTGAATATTAAAAAGGATGAAGAATTTCTTCACAGCCACTGCTGAGCACAGCAACACTAATAAAAAATTTTGGCTCATGACACAGTCTCACCCACTGGCCCAAGCATATGTGTGTGTCTGTGAATATATTTATTATTTATTTACAATAAAAAATGATATATAATAATAATATATTTATCATTATATATCATTTATAGGTTTTCATTAGCATGAGGATGTGCATATTCACTACCCAAATCAAAAACAAAATCATTATTTTGATTGTATTATTACAAGCATCGACCGCCCGCCCAAGTTCCTAGCCACAGATACCCCTCCCAAACAAGACTCACACACAGAGAGCTGGAGACATCAACACCTTTGATACCAGATATAATCTCATTACTATTGCCCATTCTGCCTGCTCATTATTTTTACTCTCTTCTTCTTTTTTTTTTTTTTTTTTTTTGGTTTTTCGAGGTAGGGTCTCACTCTAGCCCAGGCTGACCTGGAATTCACTATGGAGTCTCAGGGTGGCCTTAAACTCACGGCAATCCTCCTACCTCTGCCTCCCGAGTGCTGGGATTAAAGGCGTGCGCCACCACGCCCAGCTCATTTGTACTCATTTTTAAATACAATAAACACAGATTAACCCAGTAATAATCCAGAACAAATAGATACTATAAAAAAATTAATTGACCCAAATGATTCTTATGCTCAGGGGTTTGGAAATTCTACATATATACATCACTAAAAGAATCTTTTTTTTTTTTTTGGTTTTTCAAGGTAGGGTCTCACTCTGGCCCAGACTGACCTGGAATTCACTATGGAGTCTCAGGGTGGCCTTGAACTCATGGCAATCCTCCTACCTCTGCCTCCCGAGTGCTGGGATTAAAGGCATGCGCCACCACACCCGGCAGTAAAAGAATCTTAATCTTTAGGGTAGAAAACATTTTTGGTGGGCCATTCTTGACCTTTCATTTTATCATATATTTATTCACCCATTTCATTTATGTTGAACTATACAGCAAATACATGAGAAGCCACCATTCTACCTGAGACAGTGGCAGTTCTGCACTTTCTGATGGTCCACACAGCCCACATGCCTAAAGCTGCATAGATTATAGTTTTTAATAACCGCATATAAACACAGAATTAAAAAGATTAGTGGGTATGAAAAACAGAGAGGGTACAAACTTACATTTGTGAAATGACTAAGTTCTGGACATCTAACAAACAACATGGAGACTACAATTAACAACATATATACTTGAAATCTTCACATGGTAGTTCTTAGTCTCACCCACATACACAAAGCAGTACCCATGTTAGATGGCAAACATATGTCAAAACCCTACACCTTAGGCAGATAAGTGTTCATTGATCGACTTCAGCATTGCTACGATGACAGGAAGTAGCATTCTCCTCATGGGTACACACGTGACATCCCTCAAACCTCATTGTACAATATACAGTATTACTTCCAGAGGGGACACCGGCCACATGTGGCTGTCACCTGTGCAGTGTGGCCATTCAAGGAATTACACAGCCCTAATTGAAAGGAAGGGAACAGCTATTTGAACATACTTCTGTCCATTGATGTCTGGTTAGTGGACTTGGCCTTGTCACAGGATTTTGTCCATAGGGGTCTAACAATTGTTTCTGTCAAGGCCTCAAGGACAGTTTCTTACTCCTTTATATATATATATATATTTTTTTTTTTTGAGGTAGGGTCTCACTCTAGCCTAGGCTGACCTGGAATTCGCTATGGAATCTCAGGGTGGCCTCAAACTCACAGCAATCCTCCTACCTCTGCCTCCCGAGTGCTGGGATTAAAGACGTGCGCCACCACGCCCGGCCCACAAACCATTTTGGATTATCTTTTATGCCCCCTGCATGTGCTGACTTAACCTTAGCCCTTGGTTGAGGACACACTCTGTGTCCTTACGCCTTATTTTGCTGATTGTTAGAACTGCTTGGGACAAATCACATGTGGCTCCAGTGTGTTCCCCCCACCACCCTAGAACCCTCCCCCCCAAATCCTTAACAATTGTTATCCTCTTTTTCATATGCATTTAAACACACATGCATGCATAGAATGTGTTTTCCAAAGTGGACCTCTGGAAAAGGTCTCTGATAAAGTAAGGCACACAGGTGAACTCAAAGCATGCCCACCCAGGTCTGGCGATAGGACTTGAACCTGGACGCTCACACACATGTGCTGTGTCAGAGGGCAGGGCAGACCACTGGTGAGAGCACATCTACACATGCTACAGTGCCCACCTATCCCCCCACAATAAAAATAACCCAGCCTCAATCTCCCCTAGCTATGCCTGCTTCCCCATATAAAACAGTACAATAACAGTGCCCAAGCAAAGCAAATCATGATCATCATGCCACAGGCGGCCAGGTGAGAGCCCTTCCATCCATCTCTGAGGCCCTCGTTGAAATCCCGGCTCCCACGGCAGCCGCGCTCGAGCCGTGGTGCTCGCCAGACAGAGAGACCAGGTTCCACCCCAGCAGGCACTCCCGAGCTGTGTAACTGCAGAGACGGGACCTGGCCTCTCTGTCTTGTGACCCGACTTGGAGGATGTGTAGGATGAGGACAGCGACACCCTCCTGGGTCCAGTGCGAAAGTGAAGGCTCACCGAGCGACCGAGGGATGGTCCTGAAGCAGCGCCCACCCTGCGACCACCGTGCCTGCCCCAGCCCCACGCCCCATCCACGCCGGGCCACCTCCAAACAGGTTAGAGGAACAAATCCTCCCCATGCCCAGGGCAATCGGGGGTTATGGGCGCCAGGCAGGAGAATATTGAGGGCTGTGCTTTTTAAAACACATTAAAACTTAACAAGCACCGTGCAACATGGAAATCCAACCCAAGGCATGCGCTACAGAAAACCAAAACGTATTTCAGAGGTAGGCAACTTTGCGGGGGAGTCTGTGCCATGAGATTCTCCAAATTCAAATTATGTCTCAGAAACCGATGCAGGCTTCTGCAGACCACACCCAGTCAGCCCTCCACCCACCCTCCTGGGGCAAGAACAGGTACCAGCACCCGGGCCTCAGGTGGTATGTGAGTCCGCTCTGAGCAGCAGGGGTTGTTAACACGGTGCCTCTTGGTCCCCAGCATGCAGCAGAGCATTGGTGGTGTGTGTTAGCATACATTATCTCCTTTCATCCTCACAACAGTCCTGCAAATTAGACATAACAGTCATAATTAGCCCATAGTCATTGTATGCACACCCTGCTCCAGTGCCACGCAGCCTCCCTGGAAGACACTGGCATTTCTCGGGTGTGGGTACCCCTCAACAGCATCAGCCCCCTCCACCAGAAAGTTCTTAGCACCACTGTACTCAGTCTAAGACGCTGTGAACAAAACAGACAAAATCCCATGAGAATTAACAGCCCTGGGGCAAGAGACAGGGAACAGCCTATTCAAAAGAAGTAAAACCTAAGTGATAGGTGTGGTGACAAGAACCATGAAGGGACATAAAGCTGGAGGTGTCAAGGGGAAAGGCCCCTCTCTGAAGGTGATATTTGAGCAAAAGAATCAGAAGTCCTGCTTTACACAGAGAAACTGAGCTTCAGAGAGGTTAAGGGACACAAACAGTCACACAGCTAAGAACGAACGGGGCAGCTCCACCGCCGTGCTTGCATTGCGTACTTGATCCCATTCCCTGCAGCAGAGCCCCGCCGCAGGCGTATAGGGCGAGTGCAGGGACGCACAGGGTTGTGGTGGAGGGGCTTGCCCCAGGAGCAAGGAGCACCCCCACCCCAGGAGCTAGCAGAGCCTCGGAAAACTGCATCAGTGTGCTTTTGAGAGGAACTACACAGCCCGTGCCATGGCGACAGGACCTGCCACGCCTGCCCCCTTCACTATGCTGTTGGGCAGCCAAAGGTGCCGCATGTCACCTAGGCTCGGACTAGGGTGAGAACCTACCTCGAAAAACCAGAAAGAAAATGAGCTTTTCTCCCCAGGACTCCCCGAACACTAGATTGACAAGGAAGTTTTTAGTGGTAGCATATGTAAACTCTGCGTCTACTTCTAGAAACCATGAGGTCTAAGTTCAACTTCAGAGGATCCCGCTAGCAGAACTTCCATTCCTTCACAGTGTGAGCCCCAGATCTGAGGAGGGAACCCCTGCACAGGAATACTCAGACTTAATAAGCCAGGCCATTTGCTGTGACTTCCACAACTACAGCTAGTCTTCCGTTTGCTTTACTATTTCAAGCCTTCACTCTCTTCGGGACACTTGCTGAGATATCTACTCAGTGTGGGTAACGAGTCTTACCAAAGATATTAAACGACACATCAGTAAGAAGTCAGCACGATAAATTTGTGTGTATTGAGTGTTCGCAACCCAGGACTATGTCAAATACACAGCTCATGGGCTGGGAAGATGACTATGGCGGAATGCACTTGCTTAAATGCTCGTATCCCTCCTCACCAAGCTCTTATTAACATGGCACCACTGGCATTTACACATCCCCACTGAGTAAACTGAGGCACACAGAAATGCCTTGTCTAAACTCACAAAACCAGTAAGTTGAAGAATTGGGGTTAAAATCCAAGTATCTGGGTGTGTGTTCACAGAGCCTAGCCCATGAGACAGCATCTCAAAATCTACTAAATTATTAGAAGCCTGTTCCTCAGAGTGGCTTGCTGATCTACCTCAGTCCTCTGCCAGGATCATGCATGGGCCCCTCACCTGACACCCCTCCAGATGTGGAGTCCTTGTTCCAGCTGCCTCATTGGCATGCAGTCAGAATCTGAAATGGCAGACTCTTACTTGATCAGGTCTGCTATGAGACGCCAGGGGTAGGTATGACCCCTCCTTGTGTGATGATTGCAAATAGAATGTACTCACTAGAGGATGCCACTTGAGAAATAAACTCGAATCTGGTTGGTGAGAAGTTCAGCCCACTGATGTGCCAGGAGAGGGATCCTAACAAGACTGAACCCTAAGGAGAGCAGGTCTGTTTTATAGGCACAGCCACAGAGATAAAGGAAATCAGTCAAAGGATAGATTTAGAAGGAAGAGAAACCAGAGTACAAACCCTGAATCTGCATTTGTCCCCAGTATGACTTTGGGTGAGTCTTTTACCATATTGGAAGGGTCTCTTCTGACTGTTCTTTTGTTGTGGTTGCTGCTGGTGGTGTGTATGTGTATGCGTGGTGTATATGGATGCATGTATATGTGTGAAATATGTAGGGAAGTGCAGAGATGTGTGTAGACCAAAGAGCCACATTAGCTGTATTCCCAGCCATCCCCCACCTTGTTCTTCACAGTGGGTTGCCATGCTGGCTTAGAACTCACCAGCCAGCTAGGCTAGCTGGCCAGGGAGTCCCAGGGAGTCACTGGCTCCAGCTCCCTAGCACTGGGGTTCCAGATGCACACCACACTGGGGACCCCAACTCAAATCCTCACTCATGCTTGCACAGCAACCATTTGCCCACTGATTCAACTCCCTAGCCTTTCTCCTCTGACCCACGCCATCACGGAGGGCGACTGCAATTATCTAACACTGATACAAGAACACCAAGTTCAAGAGGAGGCTGCGCATGTGGTCGGGCTGAAGGCTTAGTCATCCAGGAGAGCCAGTGGAGAAGCGACAGCCGGCTGCTCCCCAGCGCATGCCTAAGCAGCAGGCACGCGGCGCTGCTAGGAAGCGGCTCCGGCATCAGTGCTGAGGCCAGGTCCACCTGTTGCCCCAGAGCCACCTGAGCACATCAGTGCACTGGGAGGCAGAACAGAAAGCAGGCGCATCACCAGCAGGCTCTGGGCAGAAGAAACTTCTCCTGAAAGATCCAGGAAGCTTTTGATCTTGGTGAGACACTGACAATTCTTTCTTGTTCCTCTATTGGTCCACCATCTATCGGGAAGCTTGCTAATCTGCACATATTCATGCTCCTATCTTACCAACATCCATCATCCCAACAACCACGCCTGCATCGACATGCTGCACCATCCATCCACCTCACTGACCGACTCTCCATCCTGCCACCTCTCAGTTTTGCAAAGGATTTAGACAAACCTGGTTTGGAACCCTGAGTCCCAGCTGATCTTGGACGAGTTCCTGACCTCTCAGAGTCCTCTCTTTGCTAAAATAATGTGAAATCTGACGTAACTGTGATGGAGATTTAAGGAGAGAGTAGCTATTCCAGTGCCTAGCTTCAGCAAATTGCCAGGAAATGTTCACTCCCTCTGCTTCTGTTACTGGGCTGGGATAGATGCAGGGGGAAAAACAAAAACAAAAAACACCATCTTGCATTATATGTTGAGAAGAGCCTTTAGGAGGTACCTGAAATGTTTTGCTGAAGTGAGTTCCCCTGTGGTACCCACAGCTGGACAGTGGCCCAAGCAGCTTGTGGGGAGGAGGGGTCCTGTCCTGGACACAGCAGAGTGTGCCACCTAGCGGACTGGCACCCTGTGGGGTCCCAGGACCCAGCCTCTAGGACTGCAGGCTACCCTCGTTGAGATGTGGGGCACGTACTGTCTTAATCACTCAGGGGCCCTGGCCTGCCAGGCGCCTTTTGTTTGTGGACGATGGCCAGCTCGCTCTTGCCTGCCCCAGTCCAGCTCTCCTTTAGAGGTTTCCGGGAAAAAGAAGAATTCTAGCAGCTGCTACTGGCAGCGTGTCTACTCTGTCCGATACAGGGCTGGGGGCTGTGTACGCCTCAACACTAATCTTCAGGTGGCCCCGGGAGACACTGGGAATTTGCCCATTTTCAGGGAGAAAACTGAGGCTTATAAAGGCTGTGTTTCTGATTTCAAGTCTAGGCAGATGTTCAAATGCCTGCACTTAACCTTCTAGAACCCCACATGCCCCAGGAAAGTGCAGAAAGTAATTTGGAGAGAGAATCTAATGACCAACTACAAAATACATTGATAACTCAATCAGGAATATTTGGATGGAAATAAGGAAATGCTGTTAATTTTCTCATTGTAATAAGGGTATCATATAAGGGTATCTACATAAAGGCTGTGGTAACGGGATCATTCTTACATTTTTGTGAATGAAGACAGCACTTTTTAACTCAAAATTGTTCAAAGGAGATAGTATAATGTCTGGAATTAGCTTCCATACAGACTAAGTTTAGCAGTGGGAGGGAGACACTTTAGGGTTCAAATGGGACAAGAGATGGCAAGATTATAGTGATATAAAAGTTAAATTGTGATTTTTAAGAAATTGCACTGTTTTCTCTATGTGTTGTCTGGGAATTCCTATAATAGAAAGCTTTTAAAATCAGCGAGTAAAAAAAATAAAAAAGATAAGGTGGGAATCAAGGGAGAGATTTTAAAGCTCAGAGGGGTCTAGAGTCCAAGATAAATCGTGAACAGCATTGAGGGGCTGATCCACTAGGAACAAACCATCCTGAGTGGAGAGGGGACTGCAGAGATCCAAATTACTGCAACTTGGGTAGGGCGAGGGGAAGGTCCGAGTGTACAGGGCACAGAGCCAATACCCCCACTTATACCCAAACCAGCTCCCTGTTGGCCCTCTGCACCCCTGGCTTTGCCCTTCTTTTCAAAGGCTCATGGCATCTCTGCTCAGAGTAGAACTGACCAACTGAGGAGGGATTCCCTAAAATGTGGGGGTACCAGTGTGGTTACTGGGACAATGCAGTCATGGGCAGACGTGCTTTGAAGGAGGTGCTAGAGTAGCTGACTCAGACGTGCTGGGAAGGATTCGGCTATCTGGCTTTCAAAATCTTTATTTGTTTTATTTTTTAGCCTTTTTTATGGGGGGATGACAAAAAAAATGTTGTTTTTCTTCTAAAACAATGTGCCACGCTGCTCTTAAGTACTCCAGCCCTTCTCTTTGCTATCGGTCATGGGATAGCAAATTAACTCATCTCGAGACCCCCTTCCCCTGATCCACACCTGTTCCTGGATGTCTTGGTCCACTACATCGATGTCCCTCCACAGCCTCCACTTTCCCGGCTTCCCTGCAGTAGCCTCCAGCTCTGGCCCCATCTTCCCTCTTCCCTTGGGGTTCCCGGGCGTGTGGCCACTGTGCACAGCCTGCAAGCTCTCTCTCCCTCATCTTTTCACTCCCCACTTTGGGAGGCAGGACACAAGAGCAGCTCCGACCCTCGTCCGCGACCGCAGCTGCTGCATTGCAGCCCGGCCGCTGTGAGGGAGGGGTGCAGCCTGCAGACACCCAGGGATACTATCGCCCCCCGCCAGACCACCCGCCCTTCTGCCGCCCACATCTGCTGCAATTAAAAGCGCCGCGGCAAAAGCAAGTCCCTCTTGGTGTCTCCCCCTCCTCACTTTAAGGACTAAAAAACTGTAGCCCAGGCAGCCCCCTTGTGGCACTTGGGGGCGCCACAGACTCTTGGCTGGTGTCTGAAGAATTCAGACCATTTCCACTGCACCGTGAGTTGGCACAAATCTTAAGTGCCAACTACTATCCAATGCAGAACTCTGCACTCTGCATCTGAGGCGGGGGCACCTCTCCCCTCCTCCCCTCCTATCTGCATCTCCCTCTCTCCCCCAGAAGAAACAGGAGCAGACTGGGAGGCCCCTGTTGAATACTGCTCTGACAAGCAGACAGGTGTCTGGCAACCGTAGCTGTGGCGGGAGAAGGCTGTGGGAACGGGGTCTTCTCTTGCAATAGCACTTGATTTCGATCTCTACAGCACATATGGGAAACTGAGGTGAGGGGAGGCTCGGGGTCCCTGGCTCTGTCTGTGTAAAGGCTTAGGGCTCCTCTAGGAGTAGCCCCTGTGAAGGGCATTTCTGTGAGGCCAGGGGGCTGCTTTAGGAGGTGTCTGCTCCCAGCCTCAAGCCCCATCCCCAGAAAGCTAGGGTTTCCCACGGTGCAGCTCTGAAGGGCCCCTGGACGTTCTCTGTCTCCTCTAACTCACTGTCCACACAAACAAGCCCAGCCCCCACTGTTTCTGTCTGCAATCTGCTTGCAGACAGGCAGAGCCCTCTCCACATCAGGTTAATAATGCCATTTTCATAAGCCTCTGCCCATAGGTGCTAACACCTAATTTTGAATCTGCCCTTCAAACGGATTGGGCCACAGAGGAGCTGGGATCTCAAGTACCGCTGGGAGGTGCTTATAACTGATCAATCCATCCCCTGCCCACCCACACCCCCCAGCACTCGGCACAGCCTCGCTGAGCAGTCTTCAGCAGCAGGGTGTGGTGGGGAGCCTCGGAGAGCCTGGGGTTCCATTCTAGCCCGACCTCGCATCAGCTGAGAGACGGTGAGTATGGGACTTTGCTTCTTGGTGCCTCAGTTTCTTCATCAATCAAATGGGGATCATGAGACTTATTCAGGGGATTTCCTAGATAAGTTCTATAGAGACAGCCCAGCTTAGGGCTCTTGCCGGAGCTCCATAAATCTCCCTGCCAAACCCCCCCCCCACCTTTGATCATCTTGATGTCTAGTGTATAGTGACTTATTCTCTGTGTTTTCCCCACCAGTCTCTCTGAGCCTCGAGGACAGGAAGCCGACTGACCGGTCGACTGACTGACCAACAGACCAGCATCACCTCGTGCCCGGTCTCACTCTCTGGACTGGGCCCAGAAAGGTAAGTGTGCTGCGGTAGTTTGGAGTGTGAGTGAGTGTACGGACGGCTGTTCCCGGTGTAGGAGATGCCTGGAGCCGGCTGGCTTCTCTTCTCAGACCCCTCCCTGTCTGTGCTGGCCTTTCAAAGAAGTGGCAGGAAGAATGTCCCTTTCTGTCTTGCTGCTTTAGCCCTTGAGCTGTCACACACTATGCAAGCACTCCGTCTATGAAATGCAGATGTGGGCTCTGCGTGGCATGCTGCCGCCTGTTACATCTACCTGGAGTTCCCCAGGCCAGGGGATGCCCCTGGCCAGCTTGATGATGCATGTGGCTACGGCGACAGAGGGGCCTCTGTCGGGAGAGGTTGCCATTTGCATTTGGTGCAGGGTCTTGAAAGGCCAAGCTGTTTTGCTCTCTTGTGACACTTGTTACATGCTGCCCTCCTCTCCCCGATCCCAGCGTCGACTGCACAAGCATTTATGAAGTGCCTGATGTATGTTTAAGTTACTCTCAACTCGTTGCGTCCTCACTCCCAGCCAGTGAGAAGCTCTCACCTCTATTTCACAGGGGAAAATTGAGACCCTGAGAACTAAAGGGAATTTCGTGGCCTCACAGCTAAGGAGTGGGAGTCAAGCCCTCCAGAAATCCCCCAGCCCGGCTGCAGCAGTCGCTGCCTTCTCCCACGGCTGCGAGGTGCCCAGGGCCAGCCAGGCGGCCGGCGGCACTCTTGAAAAAAGCCAGGGGGCTTTGCATGGAGAAGCTTCTCCCTAGCAACTGGGGAAGGGGGGAGGGAGAGGGGGGCTCAGAGCTGCTTAGGCAGAGACACAGAGCATCCCCCACCACCACCCACAGGGAAGTTCCACACCCTCCCAAGGCAGCAAGGCAAAGGCTTCTGTCCCAGGCGCAAAGGACCAAGGCAGAGGCACTTCATAACACTGCAGAAACCCCACACTTGTCCTCGCTGGGGGCGGGGGGGGGGGTCTGACTATCTGGCAGGACTGGAAAGAGAGGGAACTTGAATCCTGAGGAAGCCTGAGCGCCGAGGAGAGAGCAGCTGCTGTGCAGCTTCAGGCAGATGTGGAAGGCAGGGGAGGGCCAAGGGCAGCAGCTTGGTGTGCAGACCTAAGCAGGCTGCTTGTGAGCCAGGGAGCTCCCAGTTTCAAGAGGCATCCAAGCAAAGTGGCAGGATGGTATGTGACTGGGGACGCATGCAAAAAATGGTTCTCTGGGTAGCGGCTGGTAGCACGCAGAACTGGGCCTCTGAGAAGCTGCCACAATGCTGACACCTGAGCAGGCAAGTGGGGATGGCCAGAGTAGGGCCAGCTGGGGTCAGGGCAAGGGTGAATGGCCCTGGCCACAGGGAGAAATGGCAAAGGCACAGGGATGGTTGGCGGAGGACGGTTAGCCCAATGAGGCCATGAGGGAGAGGAGCAGAGACTAGAGGTGAGTGCTTCTGGCCAGTGGGGGATGGTAAGGAGTGTCTGCGGCTAACTCCCTCTTAAGGATTGGGCCACCTAGACTGGTCAAGCAGCCCAGAAGTGCTGGCTTGTGTCTGCCCTGAGGCAACAAGCTGGCAGAATGGGAGGAGGGAGTCAGGAGAAGGGGTCTGGCATGTTGAGGTACTAGCTGGTAACTGTAAAAGCAGGATCTTATTCTGCAGGTTGGGCCCCAACCTGAGATCCAAATGGTGGCCACACTGTTAACTGGGATGCTCTGGAGATTTGAGAAAGCACCCTCATTCCACACTGAGGCTGAGGGGACTATACTAATGAAGTACCCACGCCAGAGTTGAGGGCTGCCTATCCTGGCCCATTCATGGGGGCTAATTTTCCACGGGCTTCAGGTGAATGTAGCTTTTAGTAGAAGTGGAAGACCTCGGGTAGAAGTGCCTGTGTTCTGCAGTTTCTAAAGGAGTTTCTTGCCTATTGTTCCTAGTACAGGGGTGTGCACATGTTTGTGTGTTGGGGTGTGTGTGTGAGAGAGAGAGAGAGAGAGAGAGAGAGAGAGAGAGAGAGGCGGCTAGAAGGCTCTCTGGGTTCCTTGTCTACAAAGTGTCCAGGGTGGCCCAGCTAACCCTTGGGCTGCACCTCCATGGGGCAGAAAGATTTGGAGAAAGGAACTTCATTAGGGCAAAGAGTCCCTGCTTACTGCTGCCTGGCTGTCCTGCACCCGACAGACAGATCTGTTGCACTCAGGGGCGCTCGGCTGCTCCGACCGGCCAAGTGGGGGCAGCATCGTGTTACAGGTGAAAGGCTGACTGGTGGCTCTTGTCCAGGGCCAGTGGACTGCGGGCCACCACAAGGTCGAGAAAGGCAAGCCCTGGGGAAGTGGTTTGCTTTCATAAAGCCCTGGCTGTTGGTTGTTCCGTTGCTAATGAGTTTGTTTTAATCTGTTAAAGGATTTATTTGAAACTCTCATGTGAAACATTTGGCAACACGGTATTCCTACGTGTGTGATGGTCCTCTGAATTGTTACATGGAGAGGGGGCCCCACCAAGTGTGGATCAGGAAGAGGTACCTATTATGTAGAACTTTGTAAATTAACACTTTAGGTGGGGAGGGGCTGGAGACCCCAGACAGGGATCAAAAGTAAAGTATTTCACTGTGCCTATGCAAAGTCCCTCAAATCACTAACCTGGAGCTGAATCCAAGGGACAACTGGATAGGGAGTGGCTGGACTGGGGGGGGGGGTTGATAATTCCTGTTGCTTCAGGCAGAGATATGAGGCATGAGATCAGGAAAGGAGCTTTCTATGGAAATCAGGGGCCACAATGTGGGTTGGGGCACCTTCTGCCCAAACCCCCTCTCACTCCTCTAAGCACCAAAAAGAGAGGCACAAAGAAGATCACTTGTGTATGCCAGGCGACATGACATGCAAGTCCCACATCCTCTGGGAAAGCTGCCTGACGCTCAGAAGGCTCACTGAGGCTGGGTTTGGATGCTTCATTGTGTCACTAAGGATTTAGGGGGAGGTCCAGGAATTGTAGCCCCCTGGAGATGACCACCCCTGCTGTAAAATCCTGTAAAAAGTGACCTGAGGGTAATCTGACTTAGTGTGTGTACATATTTATACAAAAATAAAATTCACTCACACTGAAGTGTCCGGGAAACCATGGACAGGCATGGTCCCTTGAGGGCGTCTGCAAGGGGTCTTATCTCCATGCGCATTCTTGGAAGTTGTTTGTTTCCCCTATGGGGTCCGAAAGGAGTGTCCTCTTGAGGAGGACCAGTGGCTCAGGCAGGGGGACGGACTGGGATGGGAAAACCCTGGATTCCCTTGGGAACTCAGAACAGCTTCCAGCACCAGTGATTTGACTGAGCTGTTTTCTCGGTGAGATCTCAACAGCACTGTGTGAGGCAGAGATGGCTTTGGGCTTCTTACTATCAGGAAGCCAATTCTCAGAGATACCTATGTACTAGCCAGGGACACACAGAGCCAGCTGCCTCCTCTATAGTGGATTTGAGCTCAGGATGGCTGCCTCCTTGCAATGCCTCCACTAGCCCCCCAGGAAAGAAAGGGTACCAATCTTTAACCACTTTCTGGTCCCTCCTTGACACACTGACCCATGGAGGGAACGCAGACAAGACAAGATGGTGTCCACTCTCAGCTCTGTCTTAATCCTGTCCCCATAATCTACAACATGGCCCCAGCTGTCACCTGCCTTTCCTTCCCTCTGTGTCCTGAGACCCGGATATTTGCCCTAGTAGGAAAGCAGCAAGCTGCAATACAGCCAGTCATTACCAGGCTGCAGTTGTGCCCTGAAACCCATAATGGGGGGTCCTCACCCTGAGTGTGGGTGGGTGTGTGTGTATACATCGCGACAGCAGACTCACCAGCAGGACGGAGCAGGCAGCATGACCCTCTGGCCAGGAGCATTTCAGTTACAGAAAGTCATTCCCATACAATGAGCAGTAGCTGGAGGTTTCTAGAAGGAACAAATGAAAAGGGGTGATTAACAAAATTTGGCCACTTTGGTTAATTCTAGGAAAAATAAATAAATATTCTCTTAGCCTGGGAAATCTTGCCCACAGGGCTGCAAGATTCTTACAACATGGTCTTGGGGACATTGGAACGTGCTGGGCACACATCTACCTTTGAATTCACCATCACGGGTGTTGTAAGCCTGTTTTTGAATGTCGGGGCAAACCTGGTTGAAACATCAATGTGTGTCCAGCAGGGAAATAAGGGATGGAGGACATGAGGTGGACATACGTGTTAGGTCTGTGCCAGGCTAATGGTTTTGTTTTGGTTTTGGTTTTTTTTCTGGACTATATCCCAAAAGATTGGGAGGTCAACTGAGGAATTAAAAGCAAGACAGAAACAAGGTCAAAATGGCAGTTTAGAAAAATTACTCAATGAAAATAAATGTGTGCAAACCATTTAACCAGCTATCCCACCCCTAAGGAATTGGTATAAACATAGTCAGGATTTGCTTAGAGGCTCAGCTACCAGAATATTCTCTGCAGTGATATTGAGGATATTGAGCCACTGCACAAAATGGAACCGGCTTAGGTATTCTTTTTTAATCAACCATAGGTTGAGCCAGATCCTATTAATTAAACTGTTTGTCACATGCTCGATCCTTGTAGACATTTCTTTTATTCATGTATTCATGTTTATTCTTTTAAATAATATAATGAACACCCAGGAACCCATGACCTGCCCAGATGAGTGGGACTTGGACTAGCTTCCCCTGGCACACTTTCAGGTCTCCCAGAGGACGTACAGCTGGGATTTTCAATAAGAGTATGGTGTAATTGACAATGGTTGCATACATATCCTGGAATATTAAACAGCTCTTAAAAAGAAGGAAGCAGCCGAGACCTATTGTCTTTTAATGGACCCGCAGAACTGGATTAATCACCACCTTTTGTTCATAAACACTTTCTCATCATTGGTCAGGGATGTCCCCTTTTATCCTGCTAATTTATACATTCGTATATTCATTTGCAACAATGTCATAAACACTCATGAGCCCACTCCCCACTTCCAGATCGCTCAGCAATTACTTACACCTGCCTCTAGGCTGCCCCCACCGGGGGTAAATTAGGACCTGGGGTTTCCATGACAGAAGTGAGGTGTTTAAATCAACTCCAGTGCGAGGGTGTTACGGGAACCTGGGGTGCTGGGTATAATAAAGAATGTCGTTGATCTTTCTTACTGCCAAGCAGATTCTTAGGAGGAAAAAAAAAAGCTAATGCAAAACTCAAGAGGAAATATACACTGTGATACAGCTTGTATCAGAAAGAAACCAAGATCTGTACCTCAGTGCTGTGTGTGCCTACATATGCAGATGGGCAGAGAAAAATAGGGAGCTGAATACAGGAAATTGATCATAGCAGCTCCTTTGAGGCAGGGGCTGGAACTGAGAGGGTTAAGGCCCTGTGTATAATTGACTTTTACTGATTTGTATATTAACTAGAATGCATTTCTGATATAATTACAATAAACATTTTGTTGGGGGTTTCTTTGGCTATTTGGGTAAAGGATTGTTTTGGTTATTTTTACAAACACGATCGGCATTTTGTCTGACAAATAATGATTCAGTGACATATGCCCAAAGTTCTAAAGACATGGGGGATTTATGGTTCATATTTTCCTTTCCTTTCTTTATTTCTTTTTATTTTTAATTCTATGTACTCTAAAGCCCCAAGCCTCTGCCAGTGCCTGTCAGTGACAAGCGGCCGGCAGGTGTGAGCCCGTGCCTGTGATTTCACCTCACAGCCGCCCAGCCTGTGTCTGCACTGCACCCATGGGGGGGCACTCTTCCTTTTTGGTCTTAAGAGGCCCCGAAAGTTAATGCCTTGGCCCGTGTTCTCAGGGATTAGCTGAGTGGAATGAGAACTCCAGGGGAATGTGACATAAAATAGATGCTGGCGAAGGGGACACAGACCTCCAGAGAACCGCAGACGCAGCAGCCTGCATGTGTCAACTGCAGAGACGGCTTGCTGGCAAGGAGTCGGGGCCTTACCGTATGTCCTGACAGCTTGATCCCCGTGCACAACACGCAGATGCCATGTTCCCTTGGAGGGACTTGCACTGGTATTACTAACTGATCAGCGGGGCTCGGCCACTCCCCTGTCCCAGGGCCTGTTGTATCCCAAACCCATCAGAAACCTATCTGAAGTCCCTTTGTCTCCAAGGGACTCAAACACTAAGCTTCAGACCAAATAGCCCAGGCCCCCTGCAGCTGTCTTGGGCTGTCAAGAGTCCCAGAACTTGCACGTAGCTGACAAGGATGGGATGATTGCACTGCTGTCTGCAGAGGAAGACAAAGGGAAGGGACCTAGGACACAAAATTAACCTGACTTTAAACTTTCTGGTTAACTAGTGAAATGTCCTCTCTCAGTGAATAAAGACCCAGCATTTGGAGAATATCTTTCTGATCTTCTGGACAGACTTTGGGCTGAAGAAATACGAGCTATGTTAACCAGTCTTCCACCCATATGCTCAGCCCTTAATTACCTTTGCCACACTAGAAGCTCTGCTGTTTATTATGTGTTTTATGGACTGGACTCAGTCCTTGTGAACAACATGAGGAAACTGTCAGGCTTTTGTAAATGCAAAATATTTTTATGACAGTAGAAAGTTAAAAGAAAAAGGCAATGGCCAGATTGAAGTCCCTGTATTCATCCTGTGAGCTGGGGGAACACTATATGAAGGCAGAAAAGCTAGGGTGGCATCAAGAAAAAGCATTAGGAAACCAACACTGCCCTCCTTCTTGACCCTGACCCCTCCTTTTCCTACTACATAGAAAAACAATGGAAAGAGCTTTTAAGGAGACACTGGGAAGACAGACCCACTTAAATAAGATTCCCTTTCTCACTGGGTGTAGTGGCACACATTTTTAATCTCAACCCTGGGGAGGCAAAGGTAGGAGGATCACTGTGAGTTTGAGGTCACCCTAAGTAAGACTACATGATGAATTCTAGGTCAGCCTGGGCTACATTGAAACCCTACCTTGAAAACCAAAAAAAAAAAAAAAAAAAAGACTAACCAAAAGCAAAAGTTACTAAACAATGCTGTCCCCATCCCACAGTGTCATGTGTCCACAGTCACCCCCCCAAAGACAGCTCACCCTAACAACCCACATAAGCCCCATCACAAGTAAACCTGTGATCACCTCGGCACTCAGTGGCTCGTGTTGTGGCCTGCATTGGCACTGCCTTCTACAGTGGGTATGGAGGACCTCTGCTCCCCCAGAGCATCCCTCCCCAGCCAGGCGGGAAGGTGTCAGTGAAAAGGGCGCTCATACCTGGGTGTCTGGCTGGGGGATCTCCAAGGTCACACAGGACAGTAGGCACCCTAGGAAGGATCAGAGCCGCCTCTGGAACCCACTGACTCACTGCCCCTCAGGGGGCAGTGAGCCCCGTCTGCAGAATGAAGGGGTTGAAATTAGTTCCACTCTAAGAAATGTACAAATTTTCCAGTTGTCTAAATGAACATATTAGGGAGGAGAAAAGATCATTTTCAGACCTTTTTCTTCGATCCTGGCCCAGACATATGCTTCCCTCCTGGGAAAATGCAGCCATTTTGCCTCCAGGCCACCTAGAGGGAAAGAAGAGAGAAGCCATTACACAACCCGAAGGGCCAGCACACCCCTGCTGCTCCGGGAGCTTAACCCCCACCTCACGACCACCAGCAGCCCTACTATGTGGCAGGAGAGACTGGGAATAACAGAACCAATCCCAATGGGCACCAGGGCCAAACATTTCAGGCCCTGTGGTGGAAGAGCCACCAGCCTGGGAAGAGAACTGCCCCTGGAGGGAAGATTAGCAATAGGGAGGCCCAGGCTCCAAATTCACATCAGCCCTACATTCATTTGCCAGAGAACCCAATGGAGGTTTTCCTCCAACCTCGAGGAGGCCTGCCAATAGCCTGAAGGTGCAGCTAAAGACTAAAGGCTGGACAAAGGCACCAATATGGCAGGTGTGGCGCTCTGACTGGGGCGCACCGAGCAGGAGAGCTTGCTCAGGCCCAGAAATGACAATGTGGCCAGCTCAGGGCAGAAGTGCTGACCCTGGGCCCCAAGTCCTCTTCCACAAAGTGGGAATTTTAACAAAGTGAGGCCTGCACAGGCTATTTCCGGGGGCGAAGGAAGTCAAGCGTGAGCCACTTGCACGCATGCCTGGCCCATGGGAAGCACTAGACTACCATCGCGGGGCAACGCGAAAAAGTGGCTCACAACAGGAAGTTCTGCACTGCCGGGCGGGCTTAGGGAAACTGTTAGGCTGACACTGGACAGAACATCCTTCATCTAAGAAAACACATTTTTTTTCCCCCAGCTTTGCTGAAAGAAGCAAGGTTCAAGCCCAGTGGACCAGAGATCTACTTGGACGCTTGCAGCCAAGGTAAGCAGGGGTAGGGGTCCCATGCTGGCCTCTGCCGGGCACAGGGAGGAGGGGGTGGGCAATGGGCAGGGTGTGGCTGTGTGCGAGAAAGAAGGTTAAAGGGTTAGCTTGTATTAAAAAAAAAAAAAGGAGAGGGATGTGGCTGGGGTACTCAGTACCTTTGTTCAAATAGTTGAGCCTCTATAATTAGCAGATCTTTAGCCAGCTGTCCTGTCCTGTCTCTCTGCTGACACCAAATAAGTCCATATGATTTGGGAATGACAGCATGATCCTTTTGGGGAGATGGAGGCAGACACTGAGGCCCCCACTTTTGCGGTCTGGCTGCCCGTCAAGCCATGAGGCTGACAGTATCAATAACATGGAAAGAAGGTAGCCTCCTGCCACGAGACCCCTTCCAGGTCCTAACATGGCAACTGCCTGATCCCACACTGGGCAACTGTTCCTGCCTGAACCATCTACCACGGGAGGGGCAAAAAACCCTGGCTCTGAACTTCTCCCGATCTGTCTCTGTCTGCCTGAGCGCCAGGATCCAGCTTCGGTCCCACTAAGACCACTGAGCAATCTCCCCAGACCCCTGCAATTTTTATTTTTATTTTTTTGCAGTGCTAAGAATGAAAATCAGGGCCTTGCACAGGCTGGGTAAATGCTGCCATTGAGTTCTTTTCCTCGCCTTCAGCCTGCGCAATGGCGGAGCACTTCCCGCTGGACCCCGAGGCCAGGGCAAAGCCTGTTGCTGAGACCTGAGTTGTGATGAGGAAAGCCCCATTACCCTTCTCTGGGGTGCAGTCCATTTTCAGCACGTCCACAGCCCATCTCTAAGAGACACAGCACTAGCCGCTCTTAGTGAGGGCAGTGGGGAGGAAGAGGGTATCTGGTGGCCAGGGTCGGACCTCTGTAGCCATTGATAATTAGGGCTCGTGGGCAGTGAGTGGATCCACCCTCTGGACTGAAGAGTGCTCACTTCCAAAGCAGAGCTTCATCCCCTCATGGGGCTAATGAGGAAATTAAAGTTGACACCAGGCATGAAACGCTGTCTACATCTCGACTCTTGCAATTAGAGTGGGTGTTCTAGCAGCAGCAAGCAGTTCACATTGGCCCCCAGGAAAGAGGTGCTCTTCATGATTCATAAATAGGCAAACTGAGGCTCTCCAGGGCGGGCCACGTCCTGCATCCTATCTAACCCCTATTGCCAGCTTCCTCAGAACCAGGCCCACCTGGCTTTGAAGTCACCACCCTTCTACTCCAAAATCCCCCACACGCCTGTGCTGCAGCCACTGAGGTACATGCATGGACCTAGCGCAATACCACCAGCTATGGGGGGTGGCGGGGTGGGGGGGTGGCTGTAAAGCCAGGATAGACATCGGGAGAAACCAGGGTTGGGGCTTGCAATTATACCTAAGATGGGGGAACTTCTGGAATGAAATCATTTGAGGACCCAAATTTCTAAGAGCAGCTGGTAGAACGAACCAAGGCAGGATGGAGTCCCTGAGTGCCACCTGGTTAGGCAGACCCTGTCTCCCACTTAGCCCTCAGACACCTTTCAGGAACCCAGGAACTCAATAGATACTGAAGCAAAATGAGAGGACCAACCACCAGCATACCTTCCCCTGCAGACAGAGGGAAACTGAGGGTGAGGGTAAGAAGTTCCTGCTGAAAGTCAAGGCCTGGCCAGGCCTGGCAAGCGGCACGGGCTCTCTTGCTGTCCACTTGCCTTGAAAGGCAATTGTGGGCTAAGGCGCAGCTGATTGGCTCTGAGATTAGGCAGCCCAAAGGGGAAGGGCGCACTCCTGCTCAGCTGCAGCCCCTGCGGCATCAGCACACTCCCCACCCACAGTTATTCTGGGATGGTGATCCAGCTACCCCTAAGCTGCCAGTCAAGCATGCAGAGATGGGGACAAGGTGTGTTGCTGGGTCAAGGGCACTGCTGCTCTGCCTCTCGATGGGTAAGAGGCTGCGGATCTATCCCGGAGGCCTCCCACCCTGCTGGGAAATGTTGAGCCAGTCTTCTGTCTGTCTAGAGCCATGGGGATCCCCTCCCAAGGATTCAGTTTCCCCCTCATGTGGATTATATCCAAAGCCCCTGGGTACTTAGTATGTAAGGACTTAGGTCCCAGTAACAGACGAAGAAAGGGGAATGATTGGGTTTCACTAAGCCAAGCTGTAAAGGGTCTCTTATCAACAAAGGCTGTCAGGAAGATGTGCTGTGCAGGCCAGCTCCTTACAGACTTGAAGGCCGGTGGGATCATGAGGCTTTCCCACCATGCTGTTTCTTCCCTACAGCAAGTTGAGTGAGAAGAATGACCCAGGCCACAGTTTCCCACAAGGGAAATCAAAAGGCAAAAGCATGCCTGGGTCTGCCAAAGTCCCGGGGACACATGTGGACCATGCCACTGGTCTAACAGAATGAGTCAATAATACAATCTGTGTTCCTTACCATGTACTGTGTGTCCACTCTGTCCACGCCACCAACAGACCAGAAAGCAGAGAGGGGACAGGAGGGACAGGGGGAAATTTATCTTGAGTATCTCGTACTCAAGTGTCTCTGTGTGCCAACTACAAAACCAAAGGGACACGGGGGTCTGCATCTGACGACCACCCTGAAGCTGGAGCTCTAGGTATGAGGGCAGATAACTACATGCCGAGAGGGCGCAAGTATGGCACTCAGAAAAATCTCATGGAACTCCCATCTCTCCTTGCAGCCTGGCTAGCATTACCTTCATCCTAGACTCCTAGGGGGCTCCCTCCTCCTCCTGTCCTCACCTCTCCCCTAATTCTCCCCCCCCCCCCGCCCCCTGGCCCGCACTCAACACTCAACTCTGCTCCTAAATATTCTCTCTTCTCCTCTTCCAAGCTCTATTTTTAAAGTCAGATTTCCTTTACTGTACAGGGAGAGGTATTCGCTGAGGGATTTGCCCCCCCCCGCGCCCCCCCCGCGCCCCCCCCACCTCCAACCCTTCATAGGCGCTCGTTAGCAGCCCTGACCCCATGGGCCACTTGCTCAGAGGCAAGCAAGGAGCTGACCTGACCTGACCGAACAGGCTCTCTCTAGCCATTGACGGTGGTGAGGCTGGGGTGTCTGTCTAAGTGTTGGGGGGCAGAGGGTCCTAGCAAAGACCTGAAGGACAATTGCAACCTCAGGCACTAAATCCAGATTTTGTAAGTGCAGGGTAAAATAAGATTATGGAGATGCATTTGAAGGATGGAGGCTATATTCTTTCCGTGAGCCCAGAGGACAGGTAGGGTGGGCTGGTGGAAGGCAAGAGCCAGGCAGGAAACCAAGGTGACTGACCACAGCTATAGAGAGAAGAATACCAGGTGTCAAGGGATCTTTCTGTGATCCCAGAAACCCATGCTTACCTCCCGCAGGGCCTGAAACTCTAAGGAGCTGTCCTCATCGGCTGGCTGGTGGTGGGCCACAAGGTGGGCTGCTTCCAGCTCTTCCCACTGGGGTCTCAGCACTGGTGCCTAGCCCAGAAAAGAATGACAAGCTGCTGAGTGAACGAGTGAAGTAAGGGCATTAAAAACAGACTGTGTGGACAACAAGATGGAGACAGAGTAAGGCAGGGGGATGAGAAAGTCAGTCTTTCTAGAGAAAGAAGTTATAGGAAGGTTAAAAGTTTTTGTTTCATGCAAAGAAATTTAAACTTGATGTCTTGAGGTTAAAATAAAGAGCAATTCATACATTGTTCAACATGAAATAGTTGCTCCAATTTCCATTCCACACTCAGGCATTTGGATTTTACGTCACGGACCTGAAATTTGAAGGGTTTGAAGCTGAGAGTGTCATGATTAAATCTGGGTGTCACGAAAAGACATGGAGAGTTCTCATTAATAATGGAATAACACGAAAAGAGTTTAAGCGGGAGTCTCGTGAATAGATCTGGGCTTTGCAGATAAAAATCTGGATTTGATTTTGAGGGGTGACGGGATCAAAACTGTACAGCACGTAAAGAGTTTGGGTTTCCGCCAAAAGGTTTTTTTGAGAAATGTGATGGTCATATTTTTGCTTGTGGGAGAGGAGGCTGTAGAAAAGTATGATATAATATATTTTATGGTTAACTGCTTTGAACTTTATTATCACAAGCAGCGAGGAGACACAGAGAAATCGTAGATAGAAAATTACCAGGCACAGATTGAAGGATCGTGCCCAAACATTCTGACATTCTATGTTGAGGGAATGCCAAACTTTGACTTGCAGGACATGCCTACGAGGTAGGATTAACTTTGACACTGAAGAGAGATTTTAATTAGAATAGTTACATGATTGGCTTTGGGAATACACAGAGAAAATTTATTTAGAGGCCCTGACATGATGAGATTTTTGCACATGCTTAGGAATCTGATTTATCCAATAAAAGTTCTAATGCAGTGACATTGTGAGGTTTTGTGTTTGATAAATACAACAGTGCAATTTTGAAACAAAATCGCATTGCATGCCAAGAACCTGGACTTGTATGCTGCACAAATTTGAGAGACATGGTAGGGTGGAGTCACAAGATCAAATTTAATATACTGTGCTAGGAAGTGTGAATTTATTTTAAGGGATGACATGATCAAATTTTTATATCATGCTAACAAGTTTGGATTTAAGCCAATCAAGGGCTTAAACGTATGTTGGGGTGAAATTTGGTTGGTTTTTTTTTTTTTTTCTAGACCAGCCTGGAGGTAAGTGACATGGTAAGATGTTGCGTCAACTGTTAAATATTGGGAACGTTATGTTATAGGCGATGAAGAGACTTTTTTGGGAAAGTTTTAAATTGAACAGAGTGGACTTTCATACATGCTAAAGGGAGGCGATGTCATGTCAGCGTGGAGGGTGCCGCGCACTCTGAGCCAGGCGTGAGGTGGTGTCCTTTGGAATTTTCGTGGTAGAGGTGATTGAATCTTTAAACAAGGAAGGGTTTTGAGGAGTGAAATGATGAGAGTTTTGTCTCCAGAGGAATTCAGTGGTAAAAGCTACTTTATGCTAAGGTGTCTGGATTTGATGAACTATTTACCGCATGAGTGGATGAGTGGGTGTCCTCTGCTCCTCGGCAGAGCAACCCCCCCCCCCATGGGCAGGCAGACAGTCAGGGTGAGAGCTCTGTGCGGCGGGGCTGGTCACTCAGACCAGGCAGAGTTCTGAGAGGAGATTTACATCGCATGCAAAGATGTTTCGGTGCCGTTTGGAGGAGTGACAGGAACATATTTTTATGCCATGCTAGGAATTTGGATTTTGTCCATTATGAGATTTTAGGAGAATGACATCGTGAACTTCTGGGGTTGGATGGGAACAGCCTGCATAACTTTATGCTAACACTTTAGACTTATCTCACAGGTAATTCGGAAATGTTGTAAAATGTTAAACAGAAGTTATGAGAGAAAATGTATGCATTTTGCAAGAAGCCTGGCCTTTTGTGTTGAGAAATAACGTGAGCAATTTTTTTGTGTCATGCTAAGATGCTTGGAATTCCGCCAATCAAAGGCTTCAGGAGCGGATTGTGGATTTTGTATTGATTCGTTGACAAATAAATTACATGGTCAAAAAGAATTTGATTTATGCTAAGTGGTTGGAATTTCATATTACAGAAAAGAAATGTGTGTGTTTTAAATAGAGCAATTATAGGATAACATTTATCTTTCTAAAAGATTCAATTCTGATGTTGAGCATTAAGATTTTTATGGCGTGCCCAGAACATGAAATTTTAGGCTAAAGGCTGGAAAGTTGAAAGGTTTAATTATTTACATGATTAAATTTATGAATCTATTAAGAAGTATGGAGTTTTTATTAAGAAAGTATGTAGTCTGGTTTTTAAATCAGCTAGATAGGGAATTTCCATTTTAGTCCATAAGCGATGAAAGAAATGCTATGAGTTTTATTTCTGATGGACAAATCTGCAGATGAATTAGTTACATTTTTGTATTTTAATCAGAACTTTAGAGACTTGGAACTGCACAATAAAACACATACTTTAGAGGACTTTTCTGATGAGAAAATGAGTTAATTTATGCAATGTGGTGTGCATGTTTCTGGGATGATGATTTTACGTAATTTGGACACCATGCTTAAAAAATGTGATCTCTAACTCGGGGTATGACATGTTAGAATGTTGGATTACACTAAGTCCTTTAAATGTTATCCAGAGAATGGTTTTGGTGAGTTTACATGTCAGGTGTGTTTATACTAAAACGTTTGGATTTAATGTTGCAGACAGTAAGTAAACAATGAAAGTCTTTAATCAGAGGGATTGCATGATCAAATGTAAGTGACATGCTAACGAGGCTCTACTTAACCTTGCTTGAGAAATAGCAGATCTGAATTTTACATCCTGTTGGAAAGTTTGGATTTTAGCCAATGTGGAGTTTTACATAAGGGAAGACATGGAGTTTGTTTTTGTTTGTTTGTTGATGTTGTTTTCTAAATAGGCTTGCCCAGTGGCTCTAAGAAAAAAAAAAAAAAAAACACTTAGAAGTGCAAAGGAGTGTTAAATCTATAAGGGCCATAGCCACACGGCTGACCTACTGAATCATCATAGTTTAATTTGCTCTGCAAATAACCCCAAAGCAAGACATCTCTTTAAATTCAGTCTCAACCCATTAAACCCATTCGTGGCTAGATTTTCGAAAGTTCCAGGGCAATCAGATTTCTAAGAATATTTCATGCTCTCTCCTTCACCCAACCGCCTACTATCCTCCCATACCACGGAGAAAATCAGCAGAGACAAAAAGGAGGGGCGTTTGCTAGTATGACAGCCTGGGTCCGCTGAGCAAAGAGAGAAGTGGGGAGACAGGCACCAAGAGATTTGCATGGGCAGGACTGAGGTCAAATGTTTGGGGGTCCAGGAACCCTGAAGACACAGGGTGGTCCTGGGAACATGAGCATTTCACAGAGGGGCTTTGGAAGTCTCAACAGCTCCATGCTGGAGAGGGCATGGCTTTGACAAGAGACCCAGAAAAAAAAATTTGCTGAGAGTGAGACCTAGGATCTAGGAAGTGCCAGTAGGCACTTCATAAACATAAAAAGCCAGACCTAGACTTCTATGCCTCTCTCCCACATTTTGCAACTTAGAACCTAGAGGAGGAAATAAGGGCTATTTTGAGCTTTTGACCCAACTGGCGGGATAGCGCCCAAGTGCCCATGCTCTCCTCTTCCCCCTGAGCTTGTTAAATGGGCAGCATCTTTGCTATGGATTCCTGCCTCCACAACCGAGCCGACTGGCCATGGTCCAGAGCCCGAGCCTGCCAGTAGTGGCTTTGAGTGGCACTGAGATGTGACCCTTGTGACTTTCGGGTGCCTAGAGAACGGAAGAAGGACTGATCAGGCACGGGTGCCAGGGCAAAATGGGCCAGCAGTGCACCCTGCCAGGTGCCTGCCTGCCTGCCTGCCTGCCTGCCTGCCTGCCTGCCACAGGGGACCCAGAGCCAGTTGCTCCACAAAATTTATGAGCTGTGAATTTCTCACACCCCTGGAGGAAGTAGGCAGGCCGGCAGGGCAGACGGACTCTTTCCCTGTGCCGGTGCCCCAGTGGCCAGCTGAGGACGCTAGTTTGATCGCAGGATTTCTCCAGTTCCTCTCTGCTTCTGATTATTTGGTCATTGTCCTGAGAACTTAACCCTTGTGAGACCCTAAATTGCTGCCTTTCCTCCTGCCCTATCCCCTCCATCCCTAGGTTCTGATCTTCACGGTCGCAGCAGCGAACCGCGCGCATCGCAACCTTACCAGTCTTCAGAGCACACTCTCTTCCAACCGACGATATGATGGAGCCCTCTGAAGACTCATTTGAGACGATGATGGAGCTTAAGAATCCATCATCAAAACAAATGGAGTCCTCCGAGGGCTCATCCAACACCAACGTGGAGAAAGTGGGCAGCGCAGCGCAGGCGGAGGTGGGTCTCGCCAGTGACCCAGCCCAGGAAAGAAAGGAGCCACCAAGTGGCTCACTCCAGGAAATGGAAAAGCTGCCCATTGATCTACTCCAAGACATGGAGGAGCCATCCAGTGGCCCACTTGAGGAAATAGAGGATCCACCCAATGACCTACTCCAAGACATGGAGGAGTCATGCAATGGTTCACACCAGGCGATGGTGGATTCACTCAATGAAGCATCTGACGAAATGAAAGAAGCATCAATCAACTCATGTGAGACCGAGGTTGAGGAAGAAGATGAGTCTAACCTGACGGAAGTGGGAAGGGAGGAGAATCTCGAAGAGAACCCAATCCAGGTCTCTCCTGCAGAAGTCATGGCCACGATGAGGTCCATCATCTCTCTGTTCTTCCGGATGCAAGACCTCAGAGAACAACAAAGAGTAGCAGAGGAGATCTTGGTCCAGGGGATCAATGCGGGCCGGCTGCCCACCCCCAGGCACTTCTCTGGTGACCGCAGAGAGTACCACGAGTTCATCGTGCTCTGCCAGCTGATCTTACAAAGCTACCCAACCATGTTCTACAACGACCACCTGCGGGTGAAGTTCGTCATCTGCCACCTGTCCGGCATGGCTTTGGAGTGGGCCAAAGGCCTCATTCAACAGAACAGCCCCCTGCTGAACGACTTCCCAGGCTTCCTGGAGGCCATGTCGGAAGTGTTCGAGTACCGGCAGGCGCTGCGTGTGGCAGAAGACGCCATGTTCAACATCAGGCAGGGGAATCGCTGCGCCACCGATTACATCAACGAGTTCCAAAGCCTGGTACCCACCTTGGGCTGGCCAGACGAAGTCCTACAGGCCCATCTGTGCCAAGGGCTCAATGAAGATATTAGGCATTATCTGTTTCGCGTCCCTCAGCCTGATTCCCTGCACAGTCTGATCGTGCTCATCCTGCAAATTGAAGATAAACTGGCTGAGAGAAGAGCCATGCTCAGGCTGCCCCCTGAGTCCCGCCCACGGAACCTGACCTGGATCGACTCACCTGCTCCAGAGAGGTGGATGGTCAGTAGCTGGCTGCCAAGTGACTTCCACCCAGACATTGACCGGGCTCATCTCTTCCTGTTGCTGTTGGTGAGAGTGAACCCCTACCACTGTGTGGCCGTGCAGGCCCTGGTGGACTCAGGGGCAGAAGGCAACTTCATGGATGAAAAATTTGCCCAAGAGCACTACGTGGAGCTCTACGAGAAGCCCTATCCACAGTCCATCCAAACGGTGGATGGCTCGCTGATCGGAGACGAACCTGTCTGGCTCTATACTGAAGCCCTGGTGTGCATCCATCAGAACCACCAGGAGTCTATCGAATTTGACATCGTACCTTCACCAAACTTCTCCGTGGTCTTAGGCATCAACTGGCTCCGCCTCCACGCCCCCGAAGTTGACTGGGTCAGAGGCCGCTGCACCTTCCACTCTCCCTACTGTCTGCAGAACTGCTTCCGCCCACCCCCACCATGCATCGCGCTGGAGAAACACAGCATGAGCCTGCTCCCCGGATTGCCACACCCATACTCAGACCTGGCCGACGTGTTTAACCCGAAGGAAGCAGATGATGAGACTTCCGACCAGCCAAGCTCAGACGGATCCGATGATCTTTCTGAATCAGAGCCCTCTGAGCTTCAGCAGGCTGGAGACAGTGATCACAGCGAGACCTTTTACGAGTGTCCCTCCACCGCGCCTTGGGAACCTGTTGGTGCCAGGATGCAAGAACAAGCCAGGCTGCAAGAGGAATACTGGGAGCTGTACAACATGCTGACCGACAGGCAGGACTACATACAGATGATTCCAGAACTGTTTGACCAGTTACACGGAGCTGCATGGTTCACAAAACTCGAGCTGCGTGGGACCATCGTGGAGGAAAGCGTGAATGTCATCCGGACAGAAGACACATGGAAAGCGGCTTTTGGTTTGGAGGTTCAAGATATGAGTAACTACCAGCCCTTCTCGCTATCCTCAGACCCTATCATACCTCAGAACGTGCTTCACTTCATCCTGAAGGACATGCTAGGCTTCTTCGTGCTCTCCTATGGCCATGAGGTCCTAGTCTACTCAATGTGCCAAGAGGAACACGTCCAGCATGTACGCCAAGTACTGGTCCGCTTCCGACATCACAACATCTACTGCTCCCTGGATAAGAGCCAGTTCCACCGCCGGACCGCGGAGATCCTGGACTTTGTGGTGTCCCCCAAAGGGGTGAAACTGAACAAGAACATCTTAAGCATCATCACGGACTACCCTCCCCCCAGGACCAGGAAGTGCCTGCAGAACATGATTGAGTTCATGTTTCCCTACCGCCACTTTGTGGAGCGCTTCGCTTTCATCGCGGAGCCCCTCGTGCGGCAGGTGCTGAGCACGGAGCCCTTCCGCTGGGGGGATGAGGAGGAAGAGGCCTTCGAGTGCCTGAAGAGGGCTTTCCGCAGGGCGCCCCTTCTCTACCACCCCAAGCCTCAGAACCCATTCTACTTGGAAACAGGGTCCAACAGATTGGGCCTGTACGCCTCCCTGATCCAAATTGACGAGCACACTGGCAAGAAAGTCACCTGCGCTTTCTACTCGCGAAACCTGTCCCCTATCGAGGTGGACTACCCTCTAGTGGAGCTGAGGATCCTTCCAATCCGGGCTGCCTTCATGGTGTGGTGCCGCTACCTGGAGAACACCGAGGAGCCCATCATGATCCTTCTCAACACAGAGGATCTAGCCTCCCTGAATAATGACAGGCTCACCGTACTTCTCCCCGGGCACTGGGTCTTCTTCTTTTCTCACTTCCACTTTGACATCCTGGAGATCCCAGACCCAGATAATGGGCAACCCCTGGCGCCCATGAGGAACTGGAGAGGTCTAAGGGGCAGAGCCACACGGCCAATTCTGCTTTTTGCCATGAGAGGACCCTCCAGAGATCAAGATTCTGACTCCGGGGAGGAGGACAGTGATGACGAATCAGATGAGGAGGGGATCGATGAGCAGACCCTGCTGCAGGAGCTCCTGAGTGCCATACCAATTGACCAGATTCTCAACAGCTTCCTGGCCCACTTCAGCATGGCTCAGATCCGGGCCGTGATCCTGCACTTCTTCAGGGGCCTGCTCTACTGGAAGAACCTCCTTGCGCTGGCAGCCCTACTGGTGATGATGAGGGCGAGGCAGCACCTCTCGCTGCTGCCCGCTCCCCCCATGGTGGTGGCATGTCCCCAGCCTAGGCGCTCACTCAGACTCATCCTGGACTCAACCCTCACCGTGGGCAGTGGCCTGGCCACCGCCATTGCCCAGCTGCTTAGCCAGATGCCCCCACTGGTAGGTGCCAATACTCTCCCAGCTCAGGAGCTGGCCGAGCTTTTCCTAGGGCCCGGACACTGGCAGAGAAATGCCTTGCAGCCCCAGCCTAACCGGGGCCTGAGGTTCACCCCAGGGTTCTGGTTGACCCTGTGTGAGTTCTTCGGTATCAGAGTGGCCCCCCGAGAGGGCAGCCTCCCTGCCCCTCACCAGCACCGGTATTTGGAGCTGCACGTCGTCGGTGATGAGGATGCCGTCTTGCGAGAAGCCCTGCAAGACGACCTGCAACGTTACCGTCAGTGTGGCCTGCATGACGGCCTGCAAGACACCCCGCAGGACGAGCAGGTCAGCGACGTGCAAGAGGCCCTGCCTGGGGACGACACCGCGATCGCCCTCCCCATCCGCCCACGCAACCTGCTGGACCCCGAGGTCCTGGACTTCCTCAACAACCGCTTGCTCTACGTCCGTGGTGCCGACGGCCGGCTGACCCTGCTCAGCAGAGAGCAGGTGGCCCGGGCCCTGACCAGATTCCTGACCATGATTTCCACGCAAGCTCCGCCCCTGCCAGCCAGAGAAGAGGCAAGGTTAGAGGAGCTGCCAGACCCAGAAGATAATGACCTCGACTGAAAACACCTCCTCTGCGCCTCTGACCCTACAGTCCCCCGCCACTCTCCCTGTGCCTCAGCCAGCTTTGCTCAGACCTTCCACCCCTCCTGCCACTCCTAACCCAAGGGGAACCCACTTGTGAAGGGCAAAAAACAACAATGACAACAAAACCAAACTTCAACTCATCAACCAGCAACATCATCTGTGCTAAAGGACTATCCAGCTGTCAGAGTCCCAGTGCCAGCCAAGGCTGCGCACCCCTGTCTTAACTCTCCGGGTCCCAGCCCGCAGCCAGAAGTGAGAACGATGACAGGAGAAAGCAGTGAGAGCAACAGTGACCCGTGACCCAAGGCCGATGCAGAGCAGCAGGCACAGCAGGTGCAGCCAAGCAAGCAGATGCCAGAGACCCCCCACCCCCCACCCCAGTGGCATGCGGCCACCTGTGCACTCTGGGACACTGACCTCGGGTGCTCCACTGACTTCTACCTCCACACCGGTGCTCCAGCTCCCCTGGGCCCCGCCTCCGCCCCCTCCCACCCTCCCGAGGTCTGGTGCCATGCTTCCCCCAACCTCAGCCCACCCTGCAAGCAAGCCCGCCCCTGCACCCCCATCTGGCCCAGCTCCCTTGACACTCATCTGACCCTGCCTGAACTCTGACCTTACCTGGACAAACTTGCACCAGAGTGTCCGACGTACCAGTGCAACTCACCTGGTGGGCCTGCCTGAGACTCAGAGACAGTACCCGGGGCAGCTGTGCCGAGGGAGGCTCCCACCCTCCCAACGCTGAGAACTGGACAGTGCAGCCCAGAGACCCCCTCGATAAGGGGAGGAAGGGTCTGAGAGGGACTGGCAAAAACCCCAGGCCGCCCAGCCCACTGTGCCGGGGAGCCACTGCTCTCTGCCACAGGGAGGAGACCCCACACCTTCACCTTCCCACCCCACCCCACACCCTTTCTCAAGCCCTCAAATAAAGAAGAATAAAAGATTATCTGACTGTGTGGTTTGTTCTAAAAGGGGTAGAGTGGGAACAGCCAGGAGGGGTGAACAGGCAGGGGAGGACCGAGAGGATGAGGGAGAAGAGACAGAGGGACAGAGAACATGAGGGTGGACAGAGGCCTGGGCCAGGAAGGTTGGCTCTTTCCTGAAACAGCTCACAGAGGCACATAACAACAGGCCTCCCTTCCACTCCTGAAGATGAGGTGTCCCTCCACTCACAGCCCCTGAGGCTCATCCCAAGGGAAGTGTATGGAGCAAGGGACATAAGCAGTACACGGGGGTGGGAGCCGGGGGTGCTGGGAGCTGCCTTGACCTTTGAGGAGGGATGTCAGAAATCCAAGACCCTCTCTGGCCCCACCCATCTTGTCACATGACAAATGAGGGTGAACAAGCTGCCCACTTGGGTGGTCTGCAAGGCCTGGGTCTCTACTCTAAATGTGGCTGGCCTGGGCCTTACTGGCCTGGGAGGGGTTAAGGGTTCCTAGGGGAAGCAGCAGGGTTGGGGCCACTTGCTGACTGCAGGCTTCACAGTCGGCCCACACTGACCCTCTCTGCCTGGCCACAACTGCCCCTTCCCAGAAGAAGCCTGTGCCTTCAAAGAGGGGGTCCCCATTGACACACATGGGAACTCAGCAGAGAGGCACCAGGTTAAAGAATGGGGAGGGGGGCCTTCTGTGTGACCTCACACCTCCACTGGTGAGCAAGACATTATGGAGTTTCCATGTCCAGGGTCTTCATACCCAAGGGATACCAGTCCTGCCCTGTCCATCTGACCTGGGGATCTGCCCTGTTATCCCCAAGAGACCACCCAACAAAACTCACTTTCAAAGATCTGGGCTCTGTAGAGACCTGAATTGGCTTCCTGGAGTTAACCTCTTATCTGCCCCTTAGGAAGGACCCTTCTCTGCCCCAAGAGAATTCCAAGACATAGAATCGAATATAAGCCCTCCGTGGCCCCCCATCCCACCTGTACCAGCATCACTGAGCTTGGAGACAAGAGCCGTGGCCCAGAGCACACCATTATCCACCCATACTGGGAACACTGTGGCCTTATGGGTCTCTAGGGGCAACTGGCTACTGCCTGCCCTCTAAACAAGGAATCTACCCCTGACAGCATCACCAAGAGATCATGGTCAGGATCCCAGGTTCAAGGTCAGGGGCTTTTCCTGCTTCTTAAAGGAATTCCTGATGCACCCTTCAGGCCCCTGACTTCAAGACACATCCCTGTCTCAGTTTCCCCATCTACCACTGAAACCAGTGGGGGCTCCTTTAGGATGGATAAAGAGCTGGGCACCCCCAGTGCTCACAGTCCCCATCCTCCAGCTCATTCGGGGACTTCTCATGTCATCCACTCAGGATAAACATGGGGAGATCAAGGCCTAGAGAGGTCTGCACAGAGCTCCAGAACTGGGTGTGTCTTTACTAACTTTTATCTTGTCACCCTGAGCCACTCCACCCACACAACTCAACAAGGGATTCCACCAGAACTGTCTATGTCCACCAACTCCTGCCTCACAGCAGCCACACCACGGGTGAAGGGCCAGAGGCTGCATGTCAAGAACTGCAAGGCCCCTTAGAGACCAGCTCATGGAAGGCCCTGCCCCTGACTAGCTAAGTACCAACTCTGCATGGCAGGCCTAAGAGAGGGAAAGGCCCTTGGTTCCTAAAGTCATTTTTTTCTGAGGTGATACTTTTCTTGGGGCTCCCACAGAGGGGCTACCACCTTAGGGTAGAACTGGGGTCCTAGTGAGGAAAACACCAGAAACTTGGGCCCTAGAACAAGTCACAAAAGTCAACCCTAGGGAATCTGCTAGGCTGAAACTCAAAAGCAAACCTGCCTCCCTGCCTGACAGGGCCTCCCATGCATTCAGTGGGCCCAAGCTCACCACGTATGACAGGCAGGGAAAACACACTAAGTGAAACAGAACTTACCACCCAGCAATTATCCAGCCAGAGGTGCAGAAACCCACTCAGGTAGATGCACTTGCCCTCGCCCCACATACACACAGCCAGCGAGGGCCAGTGTTGCATGCTGGGCTGCCAATCGATCCCACAGGAGAGGAAGGTACCCAGATCCCAAAGAGAACCCAGTGGCCCAAACAATAGGAGGTCACCTTAACATCAATTATAGACAGTTAAGTTGTAAAGCAAAGTACAAACCTTTTTTCCCTCCTAAAAATATTAAAAAGAAAGAAAGAAAGGAAAGAAGAAAGAAGTTGGTATTAAAGGACATGTTAAGTTTCAACATCACCACCAAGTACCCACCAAAAAGTGGACACCTTCACCCAAAGCCCCCTGGTGGCCCAAGAGCTCTGACAGCATCCGCTGTCAGTGTGCTCTGCCAGAAACCATGGCAGGCAAAGGCCGAGCCCGCTGGGCTGTTGTTTCTGGAGCCCACAACACACACAGCTACTCACCAGCAGGTCCCGATGGGCTCATCCCCCTGACAGGTGGCCACACATCACATTAGAGACCCTGCCACAGCCCATCTGTCCCGAGCAGCTAGGCCAGAACAAAGGCAGAGGGTCCCCTTCCTGGCTCACCTAGGTGACCCTGGTCAGCTCCCATGGTGATAAAGAGAAAGACAACACAACCGCCATCACACGACCTCCTCAAACCCCCACCCACCCACCTCAAATTCCACGCCAAGCCCATGGGCACTCTTGTCACATCCCATGGCCACCACACGTGACGTGAACTCCGAACAGGGAGCCTCATCCCGACCTTCATCCACCTGTGAGGACTCAGGACCAGCACGTCCTTCCTGACCCGAAGGAGGATGCGAGGTGAAAAGGTAGGACGAGGGAAGACAGGTGGGGACAGGGGGAGAATACAGAGGGAGCTGGGGGTGGGGGGCAAGAGAAGGTGGGAGCATGTGGGAGAAAGGAGGGGAGGGGTACGTGGCTCCTTCCTGCCCCGTTCTAACAGCCTCTCCCATGGGCCATTCACATGTGCCTGGGCTGGCTGCCACAGTCGGTTAATGTGGTTAATGAGGTGTCATGGGTTTGTGCATGGGTATTCTCTGCATGCAAGGGCCTGAATTAGTGGGGTGCAGAAGACAGAGGCCCTTGTGCCAGCTGCTCATGGTGCTGTTATATTGCCCACTGGTGCTAAACCTCAGCAGGGCTGGCACAGGAAAGGACCGTCACCACAGGACCCGGGAATGCTTGGGAAGTTTCCAACTGTCTTCAGAAGGGCTTAGGGAGAAAGTAAGAGGGCATCTTCCAGGGGCCTCGGCATCCTGGTCACAGAGAGGCCCTCAAGGAGAACCTGCGTGGGGGGCCCTGGTAAGGGGCAGGCCCACCCTTCCCAACCCTGGCCCTTGGCCTTGGAAACAATAAAGGTGCCACCTCTCCATCGTTTGCCCCTCTATCCTGTGCACCAGGTCCCGCAGAGGACTCCGAGAGGAACGCGACCACAGGACCCGCAGTGAGAGAAGTCCCAGGTTAGGCCCAGGCTCTCCCTCTGGTCTGTCTGACCTAAGCCACAGAGTCAGAAGGTGACCCTGGGTCTAGCCCCAGGGAGTATTTCGTCAGGAAGATGTACAGCTTCTCCTCCAAGGAAGGACCTCACAGATGGCCCAGCCCCTGACCCTCCCATCCAGGAACACCGTTGGGACAATAGCAAGCCAGAAGACGCGTCCTCGTGCAGCCCAGCGTGCAGAGGAGGGTCCGGGGGCTGCGTGCTGTTGAAGGGGGTGAAGAAAGGCATCATATAGGAGCTGGATGACTGTGCAATCAACTCCTGCATGACGCCGTTCCCACCCCCCAACTTCTGACTACACCGCGACCCTCCTCCTGGAAGGAGGCAGTGCAAGCACCCAGGAGAGAAGTGGGGACGAACGTCTGCTGGTAGTGGTTAGTGTGGGGACAGAGCGGGACAGCCAGCCCAGGGTCACCTGTAGCACTGTGGAACCACCCACCCATCTTGGCCAGCCCAGCCTCCTAAAGAATCCCTTATTTGGCCTCCACATGGCCCCCAGCAGACTGGAGCCAGGCCAGATGAAGGAGAAAGAGGGGAAGGGGGTGGGGGAAGAGGGGGAAGCAGGCAGTGTGCTGTCCCGGAGCACAGAGTCACCTTTTCTGACTCCATCTAGCCTAGGTACAGCTTGGCAAGGTTTTCCTCTAGCCTTACTTCATCTGTGAAATGGGACTGTGCCAGGTTCCTCTGAAAACCTGGAAGGGATTCCTGGGACCCAACAGGAGCTGACAGAGTTCTAGAGACAGCATGTCCATGTAGAGCTGCTAGGACACTGGGGAGAAGGAGGGGCCGGGGGATAGCCAAAGACTACTCAGTTTCTTTGAGGGGGTGAAAATTTCTCACATTGAGTTGTACATATGTATAGATAAAAACCCCACATATTGTATGTGGGAGGGTGTCCGTTGAGACAGGGCCTAACTATGTAACCCTATAAGTGTTGGTATTATGAGCCACCACATTCAGTCCAATTATGCATTTTAAAGGGTGGATTATGTGCATGAAGATAATATCTCAATAAAGCTATGCAAAACAAAACTTGCTTTGTTCTTGCAACTATGACATTTACCTTCCTAAGTGCCACCCGTACCTCACACTGTCCATTGGCATACAATCATGCCAACACAGGCTGGCACAGGAGACTATCAACAAGCATTTCTGAATAATGACCTATCCCTGCCAAATTCCCCGGAAGAACACACAAAGGGAAAAGGAGAAGGATGGGGGAGGACAAAAGGCTTAGAGAACATAACTCTGGAAAGCATGAGTGAAGAGAGACACAGGGAACCGAAGTGGAGAACAGCAGCACAGGAGACGTGGACCTGGACCACTGAGGAGCACCCGGCAATCACAGTGTCCACACAACAAATGAGAAAAGGAGGCACTGGGAAACAGGAAGACAGGCCTCCACATGAAAAGGGAGAGAGGCTGCCATGAGAGGAACATGGAGGGCAGGATTATGTGACACACAGGAGGGAGATGTTTGAAGTCAGTGATGTAGGAACAGGTACAACAGGAGATACTAGACAACAAAGGATCAATTTGAAACCTAGAAAGGAGATTCTCCATGACACAGGGAAGAAAGGAGGGCTCCATGTGACACCTGTAGAAGAGGGGCTCTGGGACAGAGGAGGGACATAACATGACACCTGTAAAGGAGAGGTTCCTTGACACAAGACATGGGAGAGCAGGGGACCAGTGTGACAAACGTGGATAAAGGTCTCCATGACACATAGGGAGAAGAGGCTCAAGGACAAATATGTAAATGAGAGGCATAAGGAAAAATGAACAGGGATTCATGTGGTACATGTAGAGAAGGCTTCATTACACATGAGAAAAGGACAATACTTAATGTGACACACGTGGAGCATAATCCGCATGACAGACACAACAGGGGAGAGGTACACCATCAAGGAGATGGGGTAGGTACCAATGACACAGAGAGAAATATGTCAAATGTAGTAAAGGGATTCAAGACACTGAAGAGAAGAGGGGTTCAATGTAACACATGGGGTGGAGGGAATCTAGGTCACATGGGAAAGAGAAGGGGTTCACAGTAACATTTGTAGTGGAGGGGATGAAATACACAAAGGAGAGAAGAGAGGCTCAATGTAAGATGGGTAATGGAGGGAAACCAAGACACATGGGAGAGAGGAGGGGCTCAATGTCAGATATGTAGTAGAAGGAACCCAAGACACATGGCAGAGGGGAGGGGCTCAATGTTAGATATGTAGTGGAGGGAAAAGAAGACACATGGGAGACAGGAGGAGCTCAAGGTAAAACATGTAATGGAGGGAAACCAACACACATGGGAGAGAGGAGGGGCTCAATGTAAGATATGTAGTGGAGGAAAAACAAGACACATGGGAGAGAGGAGGGGCTCAATATAAGATGGGTAATGGAGGGAAACCAAAACACATGAGAGAGAGGAGGGGCTCAATGTCAGATATGTAGTAGAAGGAACCCAAGACACATGTGAGAGAGGAGGGGCTCAATGTTAGATATGTAGTGGAGGAAAAACAAGACACATGGGAGAGAGGAGGGGCTCAATGTAAGATATGTAGTGGAGGAAAAACAAGACACATGGGAGAGAGGAGGGGCTCAATGTAAGATATGTAGTGGAGGGAAACCATCACACATGGGAGAGAGGAGACGCTCAATCTAAGATATGTAATGGAGGTAGAGGGCCTCTATTAAACTTTAGTGAGTTTGGAGATCAATGGTTCACAAGTAGAGGGTTGGTGTGAAACATGAGAAAGGTTGTAGTTCAATGTTTCACAGGTAGAAGGAGGCCATATTGAACTGGACGGAGTGTGGAGCTCAATGTTCCACAAGTAGAGGGGCCTCCATTAAACATGAGAGACTGAGGAAAATAACGCTCACAAAAGTAGAGGGGGCCTCTACGAAACGTGAGAGAGTTTGAATCTAACTGTGTCACAAGGAGAAGGGGGATCTAATAAACATGAAAGGGGGTGCAATTCAATGTGTCATGAGTTGAGGGGGGCACCATTAAACATGAGAGAGGGTAGGGCTCAATGTGTCACAAGTAAAGGGGGGTTCTATTAACCATGAGAGAGGGGGGAGATCAATGTGTCACAAATAGAGGGGACTCTATTAACCATGAGAGAGGGTGGAGATCAATGTCTCAAAAGTAGAGGGGGGTTCTATTAACGGTGAGAGGGGGGGAGATCAATGTGTCACAAATAGAGGGGAGTCTATTAACCATGAGAGAGGGTGGAGATCAATGTGTCACAAGCAGAGAGGGGTTCTATTCAACATGAGAGAGGAAGGAGATCAATGTGTCACAGGTAGAGGGGGTTGTATTAAATATCAGAGAGGGTGGAGACCAATGTGTCCGAAGTAGAGGGGGTTCAATTAACCATGAGAGACGGTGCAGATCAATGTGTCACAAGTAGAGGGGTTTCTATTAACTATGAGAGAGTGTGGAGATCAATGTGTCACATGTAGAGGGGGTTCAATTAATGTGAGAGAGGGTGCAGATCAATGTGTCACAAGTAGAGGTCGTTCTATTAAATATGGGAGAGGGTGGACATCAATGTGTCATGAGTAGAGTGGCTTCTATTAAATATGAGAGAGGGTGGAGATCAATGTGTCACAAGTAGTGGGGCTTCTATTGAACATGAGAGAGGGTGTAGATCAATGTGTCACAAGGAGACGGGGGTTCTCTTAAACATGAGACAGTGCGGAGATCAATGTGTCAAAAGTAAAGGGGGTTATATTAAATATCAGAGGGGGTGGAGATCAATGTGTCACAAGTAGAGAGGGTTCTATTAACCATGAGAGAGGGTAGATAAATATGTCAAAGTAGGGTGGGTTCTATTAAATATGAGAGATGGTGGATATCAATGTGTCACAAGTAGGGGGTTCTATTAACCATGAGAGACGGTGGAGACAATGGGTCACAGTACAGGGGGTTCTATAAAACATGAGAGAGGGTGGAGATCAATGTGTCACTAGTAGAGGGGTTCTATTAAATATCAGAGGGGGTGGAGATCAATGTATACCAAGGAGACGGGGTTCTATCAACCATGAGAGACGGTGGAGATCAATGTGCCACAAGAGGAGGGGCTTCTATTAAATATGAAAGAGAGGGAGATCAATGTGTCACAAGTTAGAGGGGGGATCTATTAAATATGAGACAGGGTGGAGATCAATATGTCACAAGTAGAGGGGTTTCTATTAAATATGAGAGAGGGTGGAGATCAATGTGTCACAAGTAGTGGGGGGCTCTATGAACCATGAGAGAGGATGGAGACAATGTGTCACAGTTAGAGGGGGGCTCCATTAAACATGAGAGAGGGTGGAAATCAATGTGTCACAAGTAGAGAGGGTACTATTAACCATGAGAGAGGGTCCAGACAATGTGTCACAAGTAGAGGGGGTTCTATTAACCATGAGAGAGGGTGGAGATCAATGTGTCACAAGTAGAGGGGTTCTATTCACATGAGAGAGGGTGGAGATCAATGTGGCACAAGTAGAGGGGGTTTCTATTGAAGATGAGATAGGGTGGAGATCAATGTGGCACAAGTAGAGAGGATTCTATCAAATATCAGAGGGGGTGGAGATCAATGAGTAACAAGTAGAGAGCATTCTATAAAATATCAGGGGAGGTGGAGATCAATGTGTCCCAAGTAGAGGGGGGCTCTATTAACCATGAGAGAGGGTGGAGATCAATGTGTCACAAGTAGAGGGAGTTCCATTAAATATCATAGGGGGTGCAGAACAATGTGTCCAATGTAGAGGGGGTTCTATTAACCATGAGAGAGTGGGGAGATCAATGGGTCTAATGTAGAGGGGGTTCTATTAAATATGAGAGAGGGTAGAGGTCAATGTGTCAGAAGTAGAGGGGGTTCTATTAAATAAGAGAGAGGGTGGAGTCAATGTGTCACAAGTAGACGGGGTCCCATTAAACAAGAGAAAGGGTGGAGATCAATGTGTCACAAGGAGAGGAGGTTTCTATTGAACATGAGATAGGGTGGAGATCAATGAGTAACAAGTAGAGAGGATGCTATGAAACATCAGAGGGGGTGGAGATCAATGTGTCCCAAGTAGAGGGGGTTCTATTAAATATCAGAGGGGGTGGAGATCAATGTGTCCCATGTAGAGGGGGGCTCTATTAACCATGAGAGAGAGTGGAGATCAATGTGTCACATGTATAGGGGCTTCTATTAAATATGAGAGAGGGTGGAGATCAATGTGTCAAAGTAGAGGGGGTTCTATTAAATAAGAGAGAGGGTGGAGTCAATGTGTCACAAGTAGACGGGGTCCTATTAAATATGAGAGAGGGTGGAGATCAATGAGTCACAAGTAGAGGGGGTTCTATTAACCATGACTGAGGGTAGAGATCACTGTGTCAGAAGTAGAGGGGGTTCTATTAAATATCATAGGGGGTGGAGATCAATGTGTCCCATGTAGAGGTGGGCTCTATTAACCATGAGAGAAAGTGTAGATCAATATGTCACAAGGACAGGGGCTTTTATCAAATATGAGAGAGGGTGGAGATCAATGTTTCAAAAGTAGAAGGAGTACTATTAACCATGAGAGAGGGTGGAGATCAATATGTCACAAGTAAAAGGGGTTCTATTAACCATGAGAGAGGGTGGAGATCAATGTGTCACAAGTAAAGGGCTTCTATTAAATATGAGGAAGGGTGGAGATCAATCTGTCACAAGTAGAGGGGCTTCTATTGAACATGAGAGAAGGTGGAGACAATGTGTCACAGTTAGAGGGGGGCTCCATTAAACATGAGAGAGGGTGGAAACCAAAATGTCACAAGTACAGAAGGTTCTATTAACCATGAGAGAGGGTGGAGATCAATGTGTCACAAGTAGAGGTGGGCTATATTAACCATGAGAGAGGGTGGAGATCAATGTGTCACAAGTAGAGGGGGTTCTATTAAATATGAGAGAGGGTGGAGATCAATGTGTCACAGGTAGAGGGGGTTCTATTAAATATGAGAGAGGGTGGAGTCAATGTGTCAAAAGTAGATGGGGGTTCTATGAAATAAGAGAGAAGGTGGAGACCAATGTGTCACAAGTAGAGGGGTTCTATTAACCATGAGAGAGGGTAGAGATCAATGTGTCAGAAGTAGAGGGGCTTCTATTAAATATGAGAGAGGGTGGAGATCAATGTGTCACAAGTAGATGGGGTTCTATTAACCATGACTGAGGGTAGAGATCAATGTGTCAGAAGTAGAGGGGCTTCTATTAAATATGAGTGGAGGGTGGAGATCAATGTGTCACAAGTAGAGGGGGTTCCATTAAATATCATAGGGGGTGGAGATCAATGTGTCCCATGTAGAGGGGGTTCTATTAACCATGAGAGAGTGGGGAGATCAATGGGTCTCATGTAGAGGGGGTTCTATTAAATATGAGAGTGGGTGGAGGTCAATGTGTCAGAAGTAGGGAGGGTTCCATTAAATAAGAGAGAGGGTGGAGGTCAATGTGTCACAAGTAGACGGGGTCCCATTAAATTAGAGAGAGGTGGAGATCAATGTGTCACAAGTAGAGGGGTTTGTACTGAATATGAGAGAGGGTGGAGATCAATGTGTCAAAGTAGAGGGGGTTCTATTAAATAAGAGAGAGGTTGGATATCAATGTGTCACAAGTAGATGGTGTTCTATGAAATAAGAGAGAAGGTGGAGACCAATGTGTCACAAGTAGGGGAGGTTCTATTAAATATGAGAGGGGGTGGAGATCAATGAGTCACAAGTAGAAGGGGTTCTATTAACCATGACAGAGGGTGGAGATCAATGTATCACAAGTAGAGGAGGTTCTATTAAATATCAGAGGGGGTGGAGATCAAGGTGTCCCATGTAAAGGTGGGCTCCATTAACCATGAGAGAGGGTGGAGATCACTGTGTCACATGTATCGGGGGTGCTATTAAATATGAGAGAGGGTGGATATCAATATGTCATAAGTACAGGGGCTTCTATTAAATATGAGAGAGGGTGGAGATCAATGTTTCAAAAGTAGAAGGGGTACTATTAAACATGAGAGAGGGTGGAGATCAATATGTCACAAGTAAAAGGGGTTCTTTTAACCATGAGAGAGGGTGGAGATCAATGTGTCAAAAGTAGAGGGGCTTCTATTGAACATGAGAGAAGGTGGAGATCAATGTGTCACAGGTAGAGGGGGTTCTATTAAATATGAGAGAGGGTGGAGACAATGGTCACAGTTAGAGGGAGGCTCCATTAAACATGAGAGAGGGTGGAAACGAAAATGTCACAAGTAGAGAAGGTTCTATTAACCATGAGAGAGGGTGGAGATCAATGTGTCACAAGTAGAGGGGTTCTATTAACATGAGAGAGGGTGGAGATCAATGTGTCACAAGTAGAGGGGCTTCTATTGAACATGAGAGAGGGTGGAGATCAATGTGTCACAAGTAGAGGGGCTTCTATTAAATATGAGGGAGGGTGGAGATCAATGTGTCACAAGTAGAGGGGCTTATATTGAACATGAGAGAGGGTGGAGATCAAAGTGTCACAGGTAAAGGTAGTTCTATTAAATATGAGAAAGGGTGGAGACAATGTGTCACAGTTAGAGGGGTGCTCCATTAAACATGAGAGAGGGTGGAAACCAAAATGTCACAAGTACAGAAGGTTCTATTAACCATGAGAGAGGGTCCAGACAAAGTGTCACAAGTAGAGGGGGTTCTATTAACCATGAGAGAGGGTGGAGATCAATGTGTCACAAGTAGCGCTGGTCCTCTTAAACATGAGAGAGGGTGGAGATCAATGTGTCACAAGTAGAGAGGGTTCTATTAACCATGAGAGAGGGTCCAGACAATGTGTCACAAGCAGAGGGGTTCTCTTAACATGAGAGAGGGTGGAGATCAATGTGTCACAAGTAGAGGGGGTTTCTATTGAACATGAGATAGGGTGGAGATCAATGAGTAACAAGTAGAGAGGATTCTATGAAATATCAGAGGGGGTGGAGATCAATGTGTCCCAAGTAGAGGGGGTTCTATTAAATATGAGAGGGGGTGGAGATCAATGTGTCCCATGTAGAGGGGGGCTCTATTAACCATGAGAGAGGGTGGAGATCAATGTGTCACAAGTAGAGAGGACTCCATTAAATATCAGATGGGGTGCAGATCAATGTGTCCAAACAGAGGGGGTTCTATTAACCATGAGAGAGTGTGGAGATCAATGTGTCACATGTATAGGGGCTGCTATTAAATATGAGAGAGGGTGGAGATCAATGTGTCAAAGTAGAGGGGGTTCTATTAAATAAGAGAGAGGGTGGAGTCAATGTGTCACAAGTAGATGGTGTTCTATGAAATAAGAGAGAAGGTGGAGACCAATATGTCACAAGTAGGGGAGGTTCTATTAAATATGAGAGAGGGTGGAGATCAATGAGTCACAAGTAGAAGGGGTTCTATTAACCATGACAGAGGGTGGAGATCAATGTATCACAAGTAGAGGGGGTTCTATTAAATATCAGAGGGGTGGAGATCAAGGTGTCCCATGTAGAGGTGGGCTCCATTAACCATGAGAGAGGGTGGAGATCAATGTGTCACATGTATCGGGGGTGCTATTAAATATGAGAGAGGGTGTAGATCAATATGTCACAAGTACAGGGGCTTCTATCAAATATGAGAGAGGGTGGAGATCAATGTTTCAAAAGTAGAAGGGGTTCTATTAACCATGAGAGAGGGTGGAGATCAATGTGTCACAAGTAGAGGGGTTCTATTAACATGAGAGAGGGTGGAGAACAACGTGTCATAAGTAGAGGGGCTTCTATTAAATATGAGGTAGGGTGGAGATCAATGTGTCACAAGTAGAGGGGCTTCTATTGAACATGAGAGAGGGTGGAGATCAATGTGTCACAGGTAGAGGGGGTTCTATTAAATATGAGGGAGGGTGGAGAAATGTGTCACAGTTAGAGGGGTGCTCCATTAAACATGAGAGAGGGTGGAAACCAAAATGTCACAAGTACAGAAGGTTCTATTAACCATGAGAGAGGGTCCAGACAAAGTGTCACAAGTAGAGGGGCTTCTATTGAACATGAGAGAGTGTGGAGATCAATGTGTCACAAGTAGAGGGGCTTCTATTAAATATGAGGGAGGGTGGAGATCAATATGTCACAAGTAGAGGGGCTTCTATTGAACATGAGAGAGGGTGGAGATCAATGTGTCACAGGTAAAGGTAGTTCTATTAAATATGAGAGAGGGTGGAGACAATGTCTCACAGTTAGAGCGGGGCTCCATTAAACATGAGAGAGGGTGGAAATCAATGTGTCACAAGTAGAGAGGGTTCTATTAACCATGAGAGAGGGTCCAGACAATGTGTCACAAGTAGAGGGGTTCTCTTAACATGAGAGAGGGTGGTGATCAATGTGGCACAAGTAGAGGGGGTTTCTATTGAACATGACATAGGGTGGAGATCAATGTGGCACAAGTAGAGAGGATTCTATTAAATATCAGAGGGGGTGGAGATCAATGAGTAACAAGTAGAGAGCATTCTATAAAATATCAGGGGAGGTGGAGATCAATGTGTCCCAAGTAGACGGGGTTCTATTAAATATGAGAGAGGGTGGAGATCAATGTGTCCCATGTAGAGGGGGGCTCTATTAACCATGAGAGAGGGTGGAGATCAATGTGTCACAAGTAGAGAGGACTCCATTAAATATCAGAGGGGGTGCAGATCAATGTGTCCAAACAGAGGTGGTTCTATTAACCATGAGAGAGTGTGGAGATCAATGTGTCACATGTATAGGGGCTTCTATTAAATAAGAGAGAGGGTGGAGTCAATGTGTCACAAGTAGACGGGGTCCTATTAAATAAGAGAGAGGTTGGATATCAATGTGTCACAAGTAGATGGGGTTCTATGAAATAAGAGAGAAGGTGGAGACCAATGTGTCACAAGTTAGGGAGGTTCTATTAAATATGAGAGAGGGTGGAGATCAATGAGTCACAAGTAGAAGGGGATCAATTAACCATGACAGAGGGTGGAGATCAATGTATCACAAGTAGAGAGGGTTGTATTAAATATCAGAGGGGGTGGAGATCAAGGTGTCCCATGTAGAGGTGGGCTCCATTAACCATGAGAGAGGGTGGAGATCAATGTGTCACATGTTTCGGGGGTGCTATTAAATATGAGAGAGGGTGTAGATCAATATGTCACAAGTATAGGGGCTTCTATCAAATATGAGAGAGGGTGAAGATCAATGTTTCAAAAGTAGAAGGGGTTCTATTAACCATGAGAGAGGGTGGAGATCAATGTGTCACAAGTAGAGGGGTTCTATTAACATGAGAGAGGGTGGAGATCAACGTGTCATAAGTAGAGGGGCTTCTATTAAATATGAGGGAGGGTGGAGATCAATGTGTCACAAGTAGAGGGGTTTCTATTGAACATGAGAGAGGGTGGAGATCAATGTGTCACTGGTAGAGGGGGTTCTATTAAATATGAGCGAGGGTGGAGAAAATGTGTCACAGTTAGAGGGGTGCTCCATTAAACATGAGAGAGGGTGGAAACCAAAATGTCACAAGTACAGAAGGTTCTATTAACCATGAGAGAGGGTCCAGACAAAGTGTCACAAGTAGAGGGGCTTCTATTAAATATGAGGGAGGGTGTAGGTCAATGTGTCACAAGTAGAGGAGCTTCTATTGAACATGAGAGAGGGTGGAGATCAATGTGTCACAAGTAGAGGGGCTTCTATTAAATATGAGGGAGGGTGGAGATCAATGTGTCACAAGTAGAGGGGTTTCTATTGAACATGAGAGAGGGTGGAGATCAATGTGTCACAGGTAAAGGTAGTTCTATTAAATATGAGAGAGGGTGGAGACAATGTCTCACAGTTAGAGGGGGGCCCCATTAAACATGAGAGAGGGTGGAAATCAATGTGTCACAAGTAGAGAGGATTCTATTTAATATCAGAGGGGGTGGAGATCAATGAGTAACAAGTAGAGAGCATTCTATAAAATATCAAGGGAGGTGGAGATCAATTTGTCCCAAGTAGAAGTGGGCTCTATTAACCATGAGAGAGGGTGGAGATCAATGTGTAACAAGTAGAGGGGGTTCCATTAAATATCATAGGGGGTGCAGAACAATGTGTCCAATGTAGAGGGGGTTCTATTAACCATGAGAGAGTGGGGAGATCAATGGGTCTCATGTAGAGGGGGATCTATTAAATATGAGAGAGGGTGGAGGTCAATGTGTCAGAAGTAGGGAGGGTTCCATTAAATAAGAGAGAGGGTGGAGTCAATGTGTCACAAGTAGACGGGGTTTCTATTGAACATGAGATAGGGTGGAGATCAATGAGTAACAAGTAGAGAGGATTCTATGAAATATCAGAGGGGGTGGAGATCAATGTGTCCCAAGTAGAGGGGGTTCTATTAAATATGAGAGGGGGTGGAGATCAATGTGTCCCATGTAGAGGGGGGCTCTATTAACCATGAGAGAGGGTGGAGATCAATGTGTCACAAGTAGAGAGGACTCCATTAAATATCAGATGGGGTGCAGATCAATGTGTCCAAACAGAGGGGGTTCTATTAACCATGAGAGAGTGTGGAGATCAATGTGTCACATGTATAGGGGCTGCTATTAAATATGAGAGAGGGTGGAGATCAATGTCTCAAAGTAGAGGGGGTTCTATTAAATAAGAGAGAGGGTGGAGTCAATGTGTCACAAGTTGACGGGGTCCTATTAAATAAGAGAGAGGTTGGATATCAATGTTCACAAGTAGATGGGGTTCTATGAAATAAGAGAGAAGGTGGAGACCAATGTGTCACAAGTAGGGGAGGTTCTATTAAATATGAGAGAGGGTGGAGATCAATGAGTCACAAGTAGAAGGGGATCTATTAACCATGACAGAGGGTGGAGATCAATGTATCACAAGTAGAGAGGGTTGTATTAAATATCAGAGGGGGTGGAGATCAAGGTGTCCCATGTAGAGGTGGGCTCCATTAACCATGAGAGAGTGTGGAGATCAATGTGTCACATGTATCGGGGGTGCTATTAAATATGAGAGAGGGTGTAGATCAATATGTCACAAGTACAGGGGCTTCTATCAAATATGAGAGAGGGTGGAGATCAATGTTTCAGAAGTAGAAGGGGTTCTATTAACCACGAGAGAGGGTGGAGATCAATGTGTCACAAGTAGAGTGGTTCTATTAACATGAGAGAGGGTGGAGATCAACGTGTCATAAGTACAGGGGCTTCTATTAAATATGAGGGAGGGTGGAGATCAATGTGTCACAAGTAGAGGGGCTTCTATTGAACATGAGAGAGGGTGGAGATCAATGTGTCACAGGTAGAGGGGGTTCTATTAAATATGAACGAGGGTGGAGAAAATGTGTCACAGTTAGAGGGGTGCTCCATTAAACATGAGAGAGGGTGGAAACCAAAATGTCACAAGTACAGAAGGTTCTATTATCCATGAGAGAGGGTCCAGACAAAGTGTCACAAGTAGAGGGGCTTCTATTAAATATGAGGGAGGGTGGAGATCAATGTGTCACAAGTAGAGGGGCTTCTATTGAACATGAGAGAGGGTGGAGATCAATGTGTCACAGGTAAAGGTAGTTCTATTAAATATGAGAGAGGGTGGAGACAATGTCTCACAGTTAGAGGGGGGCCCCATTAAACATGAGAGGGTGGAAATCAATGTGTCACAAGTAGAGAGGATTCTATTTAATATCAGAGGGGGTGGAGATCAATGAGTAACAAGTAGAGAGCATTCTATAAAATATCAGGGGAGGTGGAGATCAATTTGTCCCAAGTAGAAGTGGGCTGTATTAACCATGAGAGAGGGTGGAGATCAATGTGTCACAAGTAGAGGGGGTTCCATTAAATATCATAGGGGGTGCAGAACAATGTGTCCAATGTAGAGGGGGTTCTATTAACCATGAGAGAGTGGGGAGATCAATGGGTCTCATGTAGAGGGGGATCTATTAAATATGAGAGAGGGTGGAGGTCAATGTGTCAGAAGTAGGGAGGGTTCCTTAAATAAGAGAGAGGGTGGAGTCAATGTGTCACAAGTAGAGGGGCTTCTATTGAACATGAGAGAGGGTGGAGATCAATGTGTCACATGTAGAGGGGCTTCTATTAAATATGAGGGAGGGTGGAGATCAATGTGTCACAAGTAGAGGGGCTTCTATTGAACATGAGAGAGGGTGGAGATCAATGTGTCACAAGTAGAGGGGCTTCTATTGAACATGAGAGAGGGTGGAGATCAATGTGTCACAGGTAAAGGTAGTTCTATTAAATATGAGAGAGGGTGGAGACAATGTCTCACAGTTAGAGGGGGGCCTCATTAAACATGAGAGTGGGTGGAAATCAATGTGTCACAAGTAGAGAGGATTCTATTTAATATCAGAGGGGGTGGAGATCAATGAGTAACAAGTAGAGAGCATTCTATAAAATATCAGGGGAGGTGGAGATCAATTTGTCCCAAGTAGAAGTGGGCTCTATTAACCATGAGAGAGGGTGGAGATCAATGTGTCACAAGTAGAGGGGGTTCCATTAAATATCATAGGGGGTGCAGAACAATGTGTCCAATGTAGAGGGGGTTCTATTAACCATGAGAGAGTGGGGAGATCAATGGGTCTCATGTAGAGGGGGTTTTATTAAATATGAGAGAGGGTGGAGGTCAATGTGTCAGGAGTAGAGAGGGTTCCATTAAATAAGAGAGAGGGTGGAGATCAATGTGTCACAAGGAGAGGGGGTTTCTATTGAACATGAGATAGGGTGGAGATCAATGAGTAACAAGTAGAGAGGATTCTATGAAATATCAGAGGGGGTGGAGATCAATGTGTCCCAAGTAGAGGAGGTTCTATTAAATATCAGAGGGGGTGGAGATCAATGTGTCCCATGTAGAGGGGGACTCTATTAACCATGAGAGAGAGTGGAGATCAATGTGTCACAAGTAGAGAGGACTCCATTAAATATCAGATGGGGTGCAGATCAATGTGTCCAAACAGAGGTGGTTCTATTAACCATGAGAGAGTGTGGAGATCAATGTGTCACATGTATAGGGGCTGCTATTAAATATGAGAGAGGGTGGAGATCAATGTGTCAAAGTAGAGGGGGTTCTATTAAATAAGAGAGAGGGTGGAGTCAATGTGTCACAAGTAGACGGGGTCCTATTAAATAAGAGAGAGGTTGGATATCAATGTGTCACAAGTAGATGGTGTTCTATGAAATAAGAGAGAAGGTGGAGACCAATGTGTCACAAGTAGGGGAGGTTCTATTAAATATGAGAGAGGGTGGAGATCAATGAGTCACAAGTAGAAGGGGTTCTATTAACCATGACAGAGGGTGGGGATCAGTGTACCACAAGTAGAGGGGGTTCTATTAAATCTCAGTGGGGGTGCAGATCAATGTGTCCAAAGTAGAGGAGGTTCTATTAAGCATGAGAGAGGGTGGAGATCAATGTGCCACAAGTAGAGAGGATTCCATTAAATCTCAGAGGGGGTGCAGATCAATGTGTCCAAAGTAGAGGGGGTTCTACTGAACATGAGAGAGGGTGGAGATCAATGTGTCACAAGAAGAGAGGATTCTATGAAATATCAGAGGGGTGCAGATCAATGTGTCCCAAGTAGAGGGTGGCTGTATTAACCATGAGAGAGGGTGGAGATCAAAGTGTCACAAGTAGAGGGGGTTCTACTAACCATGAGAGAGTGGGGAGATCAATATGTCTCATGTAGAGGGGGTTGTATTAAATATCAGAGAGGGTGGAGATCAAAGTGTTACAAATACAGGGGTTTCTACTACCCATGAAAGAGTTTGGAGATCAATGTCTCACATATATAGGGGATTCTATTAAATATGATAGAGGTGGATATCAATGTGTCACATGTAGGGGGGTTTCCATTAAATATGAGCGAGGGTGGAGATCAATGTGTCACAAGATGTGGGGGTTCTATTAACATGAGACAGCATGGAGATCAATGTGTCACAAGTAGAGAAGATTCTATTAAATATCAGAAGGGGGGGAGATCAATGTGTCCAAAGTAGAGGGGGTTCTATTAAACATAAGAGAGTGGGGAAATCAATATGTCTCATGTAGAGGGGGTTGTATTAAATATGAGAGAGGGTGGAGATCAAAGTGTCACATGTATAGGGGGTTCTAATAAATATGATACAGTGTGGATATCAATGTGTCACAAGTAGAGGGGGTGCTATTAAATAAGACAGAGGATGGAGATCAATGTGTCAATGTAGAGGGGGTTCTATTAAATAACAGAGAGTGTGGAGATCAATGTTTCACAAGTAGAGGGGTTTCTATTAAATATGAGAGAGGGTGGAGACAATGTGTCACACGTAGAGGGGGTTCTGTTAAATAAGAGAGAGTGTGGAGATCAATGTGTCACAAGTAGAGGGGTTTCTATTAAATATGAGAGAGGGTGGAGACAATGTTTCACAAGTAGAGGGGGTTCTATTAAATATGAAATAGATGGAAATCAATGTATCACAAGTAGAGAGGATTCTATTAAATATCAAAGGGGGTGGAGATCAGTGTGTCCCAAGTAGAGGGAGGCTCTATTAACCATGAGAGAGAGTGGAGATCAATGTGCCACAAGTAAAAGGGGGTTCTATTAACCATGGACAATGTGGAGACCAATGAGTCAAATGTAAAGGGGGTTGTATTAAATATCAGAGGGTGTGGAGATCAATGTGTCCCAAGTACAGGGGGTTCTACTAACCATGAGAGAGGGTGGAGATCAATGTTTCACAAGTTGAGGGGGTTCTATTAATCAAGAGAGAGGGTGGAGATCAATGATTCACAAGTAGAGGGGGTTTTATTAAACATGAGAGTGGGTGGAGATCAATGTGTACAAGTAGAAGGGGTTTCTATTTAATATGAGAGAGGGTGGAGATCAATGTGTCACATGTAGAGGAGGTTCTATTAACCATGAGAGACGGTGAATGTGTCACAAGTAGAGGGGTTTCTATTAAATATGAGAGAGGATGGAGATCAAAGTGTCACAAGTAGAGAGGTTTCCTTTAAATATCAGAGGGGGGGGGAGATCAATGTGTACCAAGTAGAGGGGTTTCTATTAAATATGAGAGAGGGTGGATATCTATGTGTCACAAGATGAGGGAGTTCTATTAACATGAGAGAGGGTGGAGATCAAGGTGTCTCAAGTAGAGAAGATTCTATTAAATATCAGAGGGGGGGAGATCAATGTGTCCCAAGTAGAGGGGGTTCTATTAACGATCAGAGAGGGTGGAGACAATCTGTCACAAGTAGAGGGGGTTGTATTCAATATGAGAGTGGGTGGACACAATGTGTCACAGGTAGACGGGGGTTCTATTAAACATGAGAGACGGTGTAGATCAATATGTCACAAGTAGAGGGGGCTCAATTAACATGAGAGAGGGTGGAGATCAATGTGGCACAAGTAGAGAGGATTAAATATCAGAGGGGGTGGAGATCAATGTCTTCCAAGTATTGGGGGGCTTTATTAACCATGAGAGAGGGTAGAGATCGATTTGTCACAAGTAGAGGGTGTTCTATTAAATATGAGAAAGGGTGTAGATCAATGTGTCACATGTAGAGGGGGTTGTATTAAATATGAGAGAGGGTGGAGCTCAATGTGTCACAAGTAGAGGGGCTTCTATTAACTATGAGAGAGGGTGGATACAATGTTTCACAAGTAGACGGGGTTCTATTAAACATGAGAAAGGGTGGAGATCAATGTATCACATATAGAGGGGCTTCTATTAAATATGAGGGAGAGTGGAGATCAATGTGTCACAAGTAGAGAGGATTCAACTAAATATCAGAGGGGGTGGAGATCAATGTGTAACAAGTGGAGGGGTTTCTATTAAATATCAGAGGGGGTGGAGATCAATGTGTAACCAGTGGAGGGGGTTCTATTAAATATCAGAGGGGGTGGAGATCAATGTGTCCCAAGTAGAGGGGCTCTCTATTAACCATGAGAGACAGTGGAGATCAATGTGTCACAAGTAGAAAGGAATGTATTAAATATCAGAAGGGGTGGATATCAATGTGTCACAAGTACTGGGGCTTCTATTAAATAGGAGAGATGGTGGAGATCAATGTGTCACAAGTAGAGAAGGTTCTATTAAATAAGAGAGAGGGTGGAGATCAATGTGTCACAAGAAGAGGGGCTTCTATTAAATATGAGAGGGCGTGGAGATCAATGAGTCACAAAAACAAGGGGTTCTATTAAATATGAGAGAGGGTGGAGACAATGTGTCACAAGTAGAGGGGCATCTATTACATATGAGGGAGGTAGGAGACAATGTGTCACAAGTAGAGGGGGTTCAATTAAACATGAGAGAGGGTGGAGATCAATGTGTCACAAGTAGAAGGGGTTCTATTAACTATGAGAGAGGGTGGATATCAATGTGTCACAAGAAGAGAGGATTCTATTAAATATCAGAGGGGGTGGAGATCAATGTGTCCCAAGTAGTGGGGGGCTCTGTTAACCATGAGCGAGGGTGGAGATCAATGTGTCACAAGGAGAGGGGGGTTCTATTAATCATGAGAGAGGGTGGAGATCCATGTGTCACATGTAGAGGGGGTTGTATTAAATATGTGAGAGGGTGGAGGTCAATGTGTCACAAGTAGAGGGGGTTCTATGAACCATGAGAGATTTGGAGATTAATGTGTCACATGTATAAGAGGTTCTATAAAATATGAGAGAGGATGGAGATCAATGTGTCACAAGTAGAGGGTCTTTTATTAAATATGAGAGAGGATGGAGATTAATGTGTCACAAGTAGAGGAGGATTCTATTAAACATGGGCGAGGGTGGAAATCAAGGTGTCACAAGTAGAGGGGATTCTATTAAATATCAGTGGGGGTGGAGATCAATGTGTCCAAAGTAGAGGGTGTTCTATTAACCATGAGAGAGTGTGGAGATCACAGTGTCACAAGTAGAGGGGTTTCTACTAAATATGAGAGAGGGGGGAAATCAATGTGTCACATGTAGAGGGGGTTCTATTAAATATGAGAGAGTGTGGAGATCAATGTGTCACAAGTAGAGGGATTTCTATTAAATATGAGAGAGGGTGGATACAATGTGTCACAATTAGAGGTGGTTCTATTAAATATAGAGGGGGTTATATTAAATATGTGTGGGAAGAGACAATGTGTGGAAAGTGGAAAGGGTTGTATTAAATATCAGAGGGGGTAGAGATCAATGTGTCCCAAGTAGAGGGGGTTCTATTAACCACGAGAGAGGGTGGACCTCAATGTGTCAAAAGTAGAGGGGGTTGTATTAAATATGAAAGAGGGTGGAGATCAATGTGTCAAGTGTAGAGGGGCTTCTATTAAATATGAGAGATGGTGGAGATCAATGTGTCACAAGTAGAGGGGGTTCTATTAACCATGAGAGAGGGTGCAGATCAATGTGTCAAAAGTAGAGGGGGTTGTATTAAATATCAGAGGATGTGGAGATCAATGTGTCCCAAATAGTGGGGGGCTCTATTAACCATGAGAGAGGGTGGAGACAATGTGTCACAAGTAGAGGGGGGTTCTATTATCCATGAGAGAGGGTGGACACAATGTGTCACAAGTAGAGGGGGTGCTATTAAATATGAGAGAGGGTGGAGATCAATGTGTCACAAGTAGAGTAGCTACTATTAAATATGAGAGAGGGTGGAAATCAATGTGTCAAAAGTAGAGGGGGTTCTATTAATTATGAGAGAGGGTGGATACACTGTGTCACAAGTAGAGGGCTTCTATTAAATATGAGAGAAGGTAGAGATCAATGTGTCACAAGTAGAGGGGTTTCTATTAAATATGTGAGAGGCTGGAGATCAATGTGTCACAAGTAGAGGAGGTTCTATTAAACATGAGAGAGAGTGGAGATCAATGTGTCACAAGTTGAGGGGTGTTCTAGTGAACATGAGAGAGGGTGCAGATAAATGTGTCACAAGTAGTGAGGATTCTATTAAATATCAGAGGGTGTGGAGATCAATGTGTCACAAGTAGCACTGGTTCTCTTAAACATGAGAGAGGGTGGAGATTAATGTGTCACAAGTAGAGGGTGTTCTATTAAATATGGGACAGAGTGGAGATCAATGTTTCACAAGTAGAGGGGCTTCTATTAAATATGAGAGAGGGTGGAGATCAATGTGTCACATGTAGAGGGGCTTCTATTAAATATGAGAGAGGGTGGAGACAATGTGTCACAGGGAGAGGGGGTTCTTTTATATATGAGAGTGGGAAGAGACAATGTGTGACAAGTAGGGGGGGTTCTATTAACATGAGAGAGGGTGGAGATTAATGTGTCACAAGTAGAGGGTGTTCTATTAAATATGGGACAGAGTGGAGATCAATGTGTCACAAGTAGAGGGGCTTCTATTAAATATGAGAGAGTGTGGAGATCAGTATGTCACAAGTATAGGGGGTTGTATTAAATATGAGAGGGGGTGGAGATCAATGTGTCACTTGTAAAGGGGGGTTCTATTAAATATGAGTGAGAATGGAGATCAATATCTCACAAGTAGATGGGGTTCTATTAAATATGAGAGAGGGTGTAGATCAATGTGTCACAAGTAGAGGGTGTTCTATTAAATATGAGAGAGGGTGGAGATCAATGTGTCCCAAGTAGAGGGTGTTCTGTTAAATATGAGAGAGGGTGGAGATCAATGTGTCACAAGTAGAGGGGTGTTCTATTAAATATGAGAGAGGGTGGAGACAATGTTTCACAGGTAGGGTGCTCTATTAAACATGAGAGAGGGTGGAGATCAATGTGTCACAAGCTGACGGGGTTCTATTAAATATGAGAGAGGGACGAGACAATGTGTGACATGTAGTGAGGGCTCTACTAACCATGTGAGAGCGTGGAGATCAATGTGTCAGAAGTACAGGGGCTTCTAATAAATAAGAGAGTGGGTGGAGATCAAAGTTTCACAAGTAGATGGGCTTCTAATAAATATGAGAGAAGGTGGAGATCAATGTGTCACAAGTAGAATGGGTCTATTAAATATCAGAGGGGTGGAGATCAATGTGTCCAAAGTAGAGGGGGGCTCGATTAACCATGAGAGAGGGAGGAGATCAATGTGTCACAAGTAGAGAGGATTCCATTAAATATCAGAGGGGGTGCAGATCTATGTGTCCAAAGTAGAGGGGGTTCTATTAACCATGAGAGAGTGTGGAGATCAATGTGTCACATGTATAGGGGCTTCTATTAAATATGAGAGAGGGTGGAGATCAATGTGTCAAAGTAGAGGGGGTTCTATTAAATATCAGAGGGGGTGGAGATCAATGTGTCCCATGTAGAGGGGGGCTCTATTAACCATGAGAGAGAGTGGAGATCAATGTGTCACATGTATAGGGGCTTCTATTAAATATGAGAGAGGGTGGAGATCAATGTGTCAAAGTAGAGGGGGTTCTATTAAATAAGAGAGAGGGTGGAGTCAATGTGTCACAAGTAGACGGGGTCCTATTAAATAAGAGAGAGGTTGGATATCAATGTGTCACAAGTAGATGGTGTTCTATGAAATAAGAGAGAAGGTGGAGACCAATGTGTCACAAGTAGGGGAGGTTCTATTAAATATGAGAGAGGGTAGATATCAATGTTTCACAAGTAGAGGGGATTCTATTAAATATGAAAGAGGGTGGAGATCAATGTGTCACAAGTAGAGGGGCTTCTATTAAATATGAGGGAGGGTGGAGATCAATGTGTCACAAGTAGAGGGGTTTCAATTAAATATTAGAGAGAGTGGAGATCAGTGTGTCCCAAGTAGAGGGGTGTTCTATTAAATATGAGAGAGTGTGGAGACAATGTGTCACAGGTAGAGAGGCTACTATTAACCATGAGAGAGGGTGGAGATCAATGTGTCACAAGTAGAGAGGATTCAATTAAATATCAGAGGGGGTGGAGATCAATGTGTAACAAGTGGAGGGGGGCTCTATTAACCATGAGAGAGGGTAGAGATCAAAGTGTCACAAGTAGAGAAGGTTCTATTAAATATCAGAGGGGGTGGAGATCAATATGTCCCAAGTAGAGGGGCGCTCTATTAAATATGAGAGATGGTGCATATCAATGTATCACAAGTAGAGAGGGTTCTATTAAATAAGAGAGAGAGTGGAGATCAATGTGTCACAAGAAGAGGGGCTTGTATTAAATATGAGAGAGCGTGGAGATCAATGAGTCACAAGTAGTAGGGGTTCTATTAAATATGAGAGAGGGTGGAGACAATGTGTCACAAGTAGAGGGGCTTCTGTTAAATATGAGGGAGGGTGGAGACAATGTGTCACACGTAGAGGGGGTTCTATTAAACATGAGAGAGGGTGGAGATCAATGTGTCACAAGTTGAAGGGGTTCTATTAACTATGAGAGAGGGTGGAGACAATTTGTCCGAAGTAGAGGGGCTTCTACTGAATATGAGGGAGGGTGGAGATCAATGTGTCAAAAGTAGAGGGGGTTCTATAAAATACGAGAGAGGGTGGACATCAATGTGTCCTAAGTTGAGGAGGGTTCTATTAAATATGAGAGAGGGTGGAGAAAATGTGTCACAGGTAGAGGGAGTTCTATTAAATATGAGTGTGGGAAGAGACAATGAGTCACAGGTAGAGGGGATTTTATTAAATATGAGAAACGGTGGAGATCAATGTGTCACTTGTAGCGGGGGTTCTATTAAATATGAGAGAGGGTGCAGATCAATGTGTCACAAGAAGAGGGGGTGCTATTAAATATGAGAGAGGGTGGAGATCAATGTTTCACAAGTACAGGGGCTTCTATCAAATATGAGACAGGGAGGAGCTGAATGTGTAACAAGTAGAAGGGGTTCCATTAACCATGAGAGAGGGTGGATATCAATGTGTCACAAGTAGAGGGGCTTCTATTAAATATGAGAGAGGGGGGAGATCAATGTGTCAAAAGTAGAGGGGGTTCTATTAAATATGAAAGAGGGTGGAGATCTATGTGTCAAAAGTAGAGGGGGTTCTATTAAATATGAGAGAGGGGGGAGATCAATGTGTCACAAGTAGAGGGTGTTCTATTAAATATGAGATAGGGTGGAGAAATGCTTCACAGGCAGAGGGGGGCTCTATTTAACATGAGAGAGGGTGGAGGTCAATGTGTCACAAGTAGAGGGGGTTCTATTAAATATGAGAGAGGGAAGAGACAATGTGTGACATGAAGATAAGTTCTATTAACCATGTGAGAGCGTGGAGATCAATGTGTCAGAAGTAGAGGGCGGCTCTATTAACCATGAGAGAGGGTGGAGACAATGTGTCACAAGTAGAGGGGGTTCTATTAAATTTGAGAGAGGGTGGAGAGCAATGTGTCACAAGTTGAGGGGGCATCTATTAACATGAGAGGGGGTGGAGATCAATGTGTCACAAGTAGAGGGGGTTGTATTAAATATCAGAGGGGGTGGAGATCAATATGTCCTAAGTAGAGGGGGTTCTATTAACCATCAGAGAGGGTGGAGACAATGTGTCACATGTAGAGGGATGCTCTATTAAATATGCGAGAGAGTGGAGATCAATAGGTCACAAGTAGAGGGGTTTCTATTAAATATGAGAGAGGGTGGAGATCAATATGTCACAAGTAAAGGGGTTTCTATTAAACATGAGAGTGGGTGGAGTTCAGTGTGTCCCAAGTAGAGGGGGGGTTCTATTAACATGAGAGAGGGTGCAGATAAATGTGTTACAAGTAGTGTGGATTCTATTAAATATCAGAGGGTGTGGAGATCAATGTGTCCCAAGTAGATTGGGGCTCCTTTAACCATGAGAGAGGGTAGAGATCAATGTGTCACAAGTAGAGGCGGGTTCTATTAAACATGAGAGAGGGTGGAGATCAAGGTTTCAAAAGTAGAGGGGGTTCTATTAAATATGAGAGGATGGACACCAATGTGTCACATGTAAAGGGGGTTCTATTAAATATGAGGGAGGGTGGAGATCAATGTGTCACAAGCAGAGGGGCTTCCATTAAATATGAGAGAGGTTGGAGACAATGTGTCACAGGTAGAGGAGGGCTCTATTAACACGAGAGAGGGTGGAGACAATGTGTCACAAATAGAGGGGGTTCTATTAACACGAGAGAGGGTGGAGATCAATGTGTCACAAGTAGCGGTGGTTCTCTTAAACATGAGAGAGGGTGGAGATCAATGTGTCACAAGTAGAGGGGGTTCTATTAACATGAGAGAGTTTGGAGATCAATATGTCACAAGTAGAGAGGATTCTATTAAATATCAGAGGGGGTGGAGATCAGTGTGTCCCAAATAGAGGGGAGCTCTATTAACCATGAGAGAGAGTGTAGATCAATGTGTCACATGTATAGGCGGGTTCTATTAAACATGAGAGAGGGTGGAGATCAATGAGTCAAAAGTAGAGGGGGTTGTATTTAATATCAGAGGGTGTGGAGATCAATGTCTCCCAAGTAGAGGGGGTTCCATTAACCATGAGAGAGGGTGGAGATCAATGTGTCACAAGTAGAGGGGGTTCTATTAACCATCTGAGAGGGTGGAGACAATGTGTCACAAGTAGAGGGGCTTCTATTAAATATGAAAGAGGGTGGAGATCAATGTGTCACAAGTAGAGGGGCTTCTATTAAATATGAGAGAGTGTGGAGATCAGTATGTCACAAGTATAGGGGGTTGTATTAAATATGAGAGGGGGTGGAGATCAATGTGTCACATGTAAAGAACGTTGTATTAAATGAGTGAGAATGGAGATCAATATTTCACAAGTAGAGGGGTTTCTATTAACCATGAGAGAGTGTGGAGATCAATGTGTCACATGTATAGGTGGTTCTATTAAATATGAGAGAGGGTGGAGATCAATGTGTCACAAGTAGAGGGGGCTCTATTAAATATGAGAGAGGGTGGAGATCAATGTGTCACAAGTAGTGGGGGTTCTATAAACCATCAGAGAGTGTGGAGAAAATGTGTCACAAGTAGAGGGGTCTCTATTAATTATGCGAGAGGGTGGAGATCTATGTGCCACAAGTAGAGGGGCTTCTATTAACCATGAGAGAGTGTGGAGATTAATGTGTCACATGTATAGGGGGTTCTATTAAATATGTGGGAGGGTGGAGATCAAAGTGTCACAAGTAGAGTGGCTTCTAATAAATATGAGAGAGGGTAGAGATCAATGTGTCACAAGTAGAGGGGCTTCTATTAAATATGAGAGAGGGTGGAGATCAATGTGTCACAAGTAGAGGGGCTTCTATTAAATATGAGAGAGGATGGAGACAATGTGTCACATGTAGAGGGGGCTCCATTAAATATGAGAGAGGGTAGAGACAATGTGTCAGAAGTAGAGGTGGTTCTATTGACCATGAGAGAGGGTGGAGATCAATGTCTCATGTATAGAGGGGTGCTTTATTAAACATGAGAGAGGAGGAGTTCAATGTGTCACAAATAGAGGGGGGCTCTATTTAATATGAGAGAGTGTGGAGATAAATGTTTCACAAGTAAAGGGGGGCTCTATTAAGTATGAGAGAGGGTGGAGATCAATGTTTCACAAGTAGAGGGGGTTCTATTAACATGAGAGAGGGTGGAGATCAATGTGGCACAAGTAGAGAGGATTAAATATCAGAGGGGGTGGAGATCAATGTCTTCCAAGTAGTGGGGGGCTTTATTAACCATGAGAGAGGGTGGAGACAATGTGTCACAAGTAGAGGAGGATTCTATTAAATATGCGAGAGTGTGGTGACAATGTGTCCCAAGTAGAGGGGGGCTCCATTCAACATGAGAGAGGGTGTATGTCAATGCGTCACAAGTAGTGGTGGCTCTATTAAACATGAGATACGGTGGAGATCAATGTGTCACAAGTAGAGGTGGCTTCTCTTAAACATGACAGAGGGTGGAGATCAATGTGTTACAAGGATTGGGGGCTCTATTGAACATGAGAGAGGGTGTAGACAATGTATCACAAGTAGAGGGGGTTCTATTAACCATGAGAGAGTGTGGAGATCAATGTTTCACAAGTAGAGGGTGGTTCTATTAAATATGAGAATGGGTGGAGAAATGCTTCACAGGTAGAGGGGGGTCGATTAACCATGAGAGAGGGTGGAGATCAATGTGTCACAAGTAGAGGGGTGCTCTGTTAATAACTAAAGTGGTTGGAGCTGTATGTCTCCCAAGTAGAGGGGTGCTCTACTAGACATGAGAGAGAGTAGAGCTCCACATTTCACATGTAGAGGGGGGCTCTATTAACATGAGCCAGGGTGGAGCTCAATGTGTCACCAGCAAGTGGGCCTCTACTAAACTCTAGAGTGTGTGTAGCTCAATGTGTCTGCATGTGAATAATTAGTGGAAAACATGCATGAAGGGAGAGGCTACATGGATACATGGTTTGGCCAGGGGGTCAGGATGCCACTGGTTTCAGAGGGAATCTCAGGGTGATGCGTAGATAACTTCATGTGATGCGCAAGGACAGCAAAAGCCCTTGTGGCCATGTATGGGTAGGGGGCTCAGTCGCTGGCCTCTGTAGAGTGGAGGGGTCATCAATGTACACTTCTAAGGGAAGACTTGGGGATGTCCATAAGAAGGCTTATGATCATACATGTGTGACTAATGGGAGAAGTCCTCTGTGATACTCCCTCACCTGTATGATATGTTTGTGAACAAGGGGCTGTGGGTGACACAGACGTTGTTGAGAAGCTCCTTGTAACCTGCATGCAGGAAGACCTTAATGTGAATGCACAGGAAAGGGCAGCGGTGTATTTGTGACACAGCAGCTTGGGCGACACGAAAGGATTTGAGGTGACAAATGAGTGAGGAGAGTTTCATACGCTACGTGGGGGAAGGTGCTTCATGTCATAGAGCAGAAAGGGGGTCTGTGTGACGGAGAGGTCGGGGAGGGCTCAGTAGAGCACAGCAATAGGGTTCAGAGCTCTGAAACCCAAGGAGATGGCTCCATGTGGTGATTGGGGGAGGAGGGAGGAGGTGAGGAGCTCAGTGACACAAGGACGGAGACTGGATGTGACACACAGGACGTCGTTGTGAGGCATGGATGGAGGAGGGTGTCCATGCAACATAACACCCTTGCTGAGTTGTGAGCACAGGAACAAATAGACACGTGATGTGAGTCTACACACTGCCCATGTGGGGCTCCACTACAGGCACGGATGTCACTAACAGGAGCCACGTGACTTTCGAGCGGGCAGAGGGTGAGGTGCCCAGAGTGACAGGGCTGGAGGGGAAGGGACATGCACCACATGAGGGAGCTGGGGATGATGCAAGGAAGATGTTCGGCGTTTTGTGGGCTAGAGGAGCTTGTATGGGGAAGGGGCTCCTTGGGACAAGTGGAGAGAAGGGCGACACGTGAACGGGGTGTGTAGGGAGTGGATCTGTATAGTGTATGTGTAGGGGAAAATTCACAGTGACAGAGAAGGGGTTGGTATGACACAAGCGAGGAGTTGGGCGCCCTGAGTCACACAGGGGTGGAGGAAAGGGCAAGCTAGCCGAGCAGAGCAGTGCAGCCCCGAGTACCCCGACACAACCCCCAGACACCACGTGGGCTCCCCAGTGCTGGACAAGTGCTAGTCCTCAGCGGGACCTGCAAGGCCTCTGAGCTCACCCTTCCCATCGCATCCACAGGATCTTCACAGACACAAGAAGTTCCCAGACCTAGGAACTCCCAGAATGGGTATTTGATAACCAAAACTTGATCAAGCAAAGACATCGTTAGCAACAGCAAAGAAATCCCCATCCCTCACCCCGCTATGCCCTGTTACAAACCTAGGGCCCCTCCCCCAGCAAGATGGGTTACCAGGGGAAGGGCCTGATCCAAAACCCAGGGTGTAGTTTCCTCAGGGAACCTGGGCGCAAGCCTTCTAGGAGGGCTTGGAGTTTGAGGTCCCGAGGCCCCGCTATCACTGCTGTGACAGACCCCTGCGGTGGCCCTGACTTGCAGACTCTGTGAGCAGGACCTATGCTGAGCCTGCACCCCACCACCTCTACACCCACACCCCCAGCAGCCCTGGCACAGGCCCTCCTGCCATCCATGGACTGGCATGCGTCTCCCTGAGGTGTGTACTCCCAAGGGCACTGTCCATCTACACGATGCCTGGCACAGGGCCTGGCACACAGTAGACCTTCACCGAATGTGCAAACGAATGAATGAAAGCCTACCATGTACAAGGCCCTGGCGGCCAGAATGAGCCCCGAGGCGAGGATGGTGGAGATGAGGCAGGTGATGGAGGCTGAGCTGGCCAGAGATGAGACGCTGAGCCCAGCATGACAGAGGCCAGGTGAAGGTGACAGGAACCATGATGACGGAGCCCGCGGTGACATACATGCATGGGATGGATACTTCCCACCCAAAATAAGGAAAACGGAAAAATGAGACAGATGGGAGGAGGAAGCCAGGACCCAAGGCTGAGCCTGAAAACTTCTAACGGTCAAGGTGGGCCACATATCCAGCTCAATTCCTCTTCCCTGCCCATTGGAGATGACAGATCATCAACCCCGTATGACGCCCAGAGAATTTCTAAGCCTGGGCACCCTTCCAGGGAGGAGTAGCCAATGCCCTAGGCAGGGCTTGTCGAATTGTTGGGTGCAGACCCCACATGGAATTCTGGAGAATATCATCTCTTCCCTTCCTCAGCCCACCTGAAAATTGGCCACAAAACTTTCACAGCAAGTTTCATGGCCTCCAGTGTATTGACCAATAAATTTGTAACTGATCTGTCAGATTTTCACGGTTGCCCCTTAGTTCATCTGTCCATGTTAAACCTCCCTGTAGAGTACTCGGCAAAATGTTTCCTCAGAAAAACTCGGACCTATCATAGGTCATCATAGGCATGAAAAAGACAAATGTCCCTTCCAATTCCTACTCTCAGGAGCACATGGCACATCATATCTGCATGCATTATGACACAAGAGATGGAAACTTACCTGGAGCATGTGTGTGGTGGCCACGCCAGTGGACGGCACAGATGGGTGCAGTCATCCTGTGGCCAGAGCTCCAACAAGGGCATCACACAGCAGAATGGGGAAGGCTCCATCCTGAATTTCCTAGGCCAGCACCACAGGGTGGCCGACAGCCCAGGCTGCAGCTAGGAGGAGGAGCGCTGGGAGGCCAGCCCAAGAGCCATTCTTGTCCTAGGTACTAACCCAGGAAGTGGAAAGTAGGGGCAAGGAACTGGGGGACGGGTCAGAATGCAGGGCAGGGGTCAGGAGCCGGGTGGTGGGCAAGGTAAGCCCAGTCCACGTCAACAGGGCAAGCTAGTAGGGCCCAAGTGAGGAGGGGCTGTTGGCAGCTCATGGCCGGGAGGGACACCACATAGGCAAGTAGCTTAGGGCTGCCTCAGCTGCGTGGGTATGAAGGGGGCATAGGAGGCACATGGGGCAAGGGGGCAAGTGATCCTTTTTCTAACCCCTACATGGCACTGGACACAGGATTGGCCAGGTGCGCAAATGCCCGGGGGTTCCAGTCATGATGAGTCTGGTAGGTGGCTTTGGGGCACAAGTGGATTCGGACTCTGCATTTGGGGCACTGGGCTTTGGGAGACATCCAGTCAGTCTGTTCTCACGCCCAGCCACACACACACACACACACACACACGCACACACACACACACACACACACACATACGCGCACACACATGCACACATACATATACCCATACACATATGAGCAGACCCACACCCATGCACTCTGGCAGACACATGCACCAACATGCATTCGCATACGTAAGTCACACATCCTTGCCACCTACACAGGCAGGGCCCTTGAGTTCTGAACCCTAAGTGGGAATTTAGTGCACACCTGAGCCTAACACAGGCCAGTGGGCATGAGGGCCTGGGCACCCCACACCTGTCAGGCAGGTGCCTCTCCAGTGCTGTGGCTACACAGGGACTAGGTAAAATGGTGATACTAGGCTCCAGCCATGGCTCGCAAGCAGAAGGGAATTTGGTAGGCTGTATCAGCAGAGGGCTGGGAGAACTCTAAGAGTCACCCATTTGGGAAGGGTCGCATTCCAGTTTAATTAGAGGGATACAGGCCCCTGGCTAGGACAATAATCCTAGGCCCCAGGTCAGCAGGGGCTTTTTTCCTATTTCCTGTAAAAGGGATCCACCTACACTTGGGACATGTGAAAATTCATGGCTGGGCCTTGACCTCCCTCAGAGCCCAGAGTCTCTGCCTGTGAGGCCGGACAAACACAGCCACCTCCGTTCACACCTCCACCACCAGCCACCACCGTGCACACAATAAAGTGCTTTGTAAAGTGCAGGTATATAGACGAGGACCCAGCATGCCCCACAGCTCCCACCCCCCCCCCCACAACCCCGGCCATGCAAGCAGCATGGCTCCAGCCACCTCCCTGCCCAGTACGCTGCCTACTCGCTCCCAGCCACCCCAGGAGAGTGTCGCATACGGTAGGGCCTGGCTAAGTACCTTTTGGGCTGAACTACGGCAATGCCAAAAACCTATCCAGGGGCTCTGAGGGACAGGCGAGGCCCATGAGCAGTAGAAAGGCAACAAGAGGTCTATGGGCTTATGGGCAGCCCACAACCATCACACAGCCTCATCAGTGTCGCCATGGGGGGAGCAGGGACCTGCCTCTTTGGCTGGATCCAACCTCATTCTTAGGGGTAACTAGCCACTCACTGGCCTGACCCTCAGCTCACCCAGCCAGTGTGAGCTCACCTCTGTCAGGGGCAGGGGTGGTCATTCACACTGTCTCTCTGGAGGTCTACACTGGGTTTCCATGTCACCCAATAAGAAGACACTGTGTAGGATGGTTGGGTGCAGAGGCACAAAATAGGTCTAAAAGGCCTCTAAGAAGTGGAATGGGGGCTGAAGAGATGACTTAGTGGTTAGGGCATTTGGCTGCAAACCCAAAGGACCCAGGTACGATTCCCCAGGACACATGTAAGTCAGATGTACAAGGGGCACATACATCTGAAGTTCACCTGCAGTGGCTGCAGGCCTTGGTGTGGCCATTCTCTCCGCCCCTCTCTATCTCTGTCTCTATCAGCCTCTCTCTCTCTCTCTCAAATAAATAAAAAACAAAATATTTATTTAAAAAAATAAGTGGGATGGGACCATTAAAAACATAGCCCGAGGCCTCAGGCACACAAAGAAAACAGCCCTGCTTAAAAGGGAGCTGAAGAGCAGCTCTCACACGCCTGTTGTCGTTGCCTCCTCCCAGCTCAGCCTCTGAGGTGGCAGTCACCATCAAGAACAAGAGGAAGAAAAATGAGATCCAAGCATCAGACAGACAGCCCCTCCCGGGCTTAGCTGGGAGTGCTTGGGAAGTCGAGGCACGTTCAGCCCCCGAGAAGGAAAAAGCCTCCACCTCCTTGTCTGATTCCTTCTGCTCAATGGCTGTCGCCCCCAAAACTCACCATGTCAGGGAGATGACTGACAGAGGCCAGGTGAGCAAGAGGCTAAAGAAGGACAAAGGGAAACTAAGGCTCTGGGAGAGAAACCAAACAAGGAGAGCTGAACCTGGCGCCTGGAAGTCCAGATAGAGGTGGGCTGGTTACTAGCATATGATAGCTCTCTCTCTCTCTCTCTCTTTCTCTCTCTCTCCTTGTGGGGGAATGAGCTGGCAATAGAAACCATGAATTCACACATGCTAGGCTAGGCAAGCACTCCCATCCCTGAGCTAGCTATTTCCCCAACCCCTGGCCTTTCTACCTTGTCAGGAGCTTTGCCTGGTGATGGTGTCGACATCCATGCTGGTCTTGCTGGGGCCACCACAGTTCCACGTGGGTCTGAGCACTGGACTCCCTGGAGATGGCACATTTTCTTCACCACCTTCACCAGCTCCCTTCACTTGTTTCCATTTGGCTTCCGAATCTGTTGTAGGGTCTTCCAGGAAATCATCAGTGAGTGAGTCTCATAATTGTTCGCTCATGGTACTTGGAAATCTTTTAAAACAACATGGCCAGACAAGATCAAGTACGGGATGATGCAGTCCTCAAAGACGACGTTTCTTCTTCAACACAGGTCTACAGTTCCAGGTCTCCAAAAGAGAAGCTGTTGTGTACATAGTCCAAATTCAGCTAAATTTCCAGAAAGTGTCACCAAAATGGTGCTGGCAGTTTTCAAGAAGTCTTGATAGCTACTCCCCTTCATCCATGCTCAAGTGGAACAGAGTAAGTCATTGTGGGAGACATTATTAGAACCATGTGGGGGTAACACAACTGATGAGGTCAGGCAATCTGAAACTGCAGTCAATAGCACAATGTTCAGGGACCTTCGCCCCAATGGTGACATTTTTTCTCTCTCCAATTGTATCAATCAATGACATCCTCATGGCTTCTGAGTAAGTCCCTGTTTTTTCATTGTTTCATTGTCATCTCTCAAGTTCAGTCAACCAACTTCCTACAGAGCAAGAAATGTCACCAAGGGACACAAGATAAGGCTCCAGCTCCAAACACAACTCCAGCTGGTATGCCAGCATCTGTACCCTCATGTGTCTGAGGGTCTCCTGCAGTCTGTGCTCTCTCCACGCCCCTCCAAATGGCGTTTCCCTGTCTCCAGTCTCAAACTCAGTGAACTTCCATGACTGGAAGGAAGCAAGCAAGTACAACCAGCCCAAGGTCACAGAATCACAGGAGCCTAGTGAGCGGGTGTTCAGCACCCTCCGCCACGAGACAATCTAAGCCGCAGAAACTAGCTTCAGTTACATGTCAGGGTCTGGCCAACTTGGCAGCCCCGCATGGCCAGCCCTAAGTCCAGCATAACTGAAAGACACAAAATGGTGCTTTGGGGTAGGCGTTATTGACAAGGCCACATCGACAATTCATGACCTCAGCAGCCATGTTTTCTTGAGTCCTCTGGTCTGATCAGGAGTCCAGCTCCACATCTCTTCTGCCCATCTGATGGAGCCCATCTTTCGTGCTAGGCATGCTAGCAAGTGTGATGCAGTCCACAGTGGAAAGATATTGTCCTCTAGTCCCAGTATTCTTAAGTCACACTTTGGTCACACCTGACCATGCCCAGGCAAGCCCATAGTCTTCAGTTTTTCTCTCTATGTCTGGATATCTGAGGTTTTTAAGAAACAGAAGATGGAGTTCCATCTCTAGCCCATCAAAGAGTTCCTTCTTTCTGGACATCTGAACTTCACCAGAGGCTGCAGATGGAGGACTTTGCTCACATTGCCATGTGAATGTCATCAGTGCCTAGAGTCCCTTTTGGTAGACCTCTGAGTTCTACTGGAGGCTAAAGATGCAGCCCTGGTCTTTAGAACAAGAGATCTCTCTTTCTGAACATTTGAGCTTCATCAGAGGCTGATGTTGAAAGTCAAGATCTAGAACATCAAAAAAGTCTCTATTATTTGGCATTTTAACTTCATTGGAAACTAGGTTGTGAAGCCTTGGCTTTAAAATATGAAGTGGATCCATTACTCTAACACCACTAAACACTAGAGATGCAATCTTTGATCTAGCACATCAAGGAGCTTCTTCTCTTTGGGCATCTAGGTTTCAGAGATTAGAGCAGGAATTTAAGCTTTAATTTAAGAATGGAAAAGAGGTTTCTTCTTCTGAACATTCTGTGCTTCATGCAGTGCTGGAATTTGAATACTTGGTCAGTAAAATTTTAAAAATGTCTCTTTCTGGACCTATGAGCATCATCAAATGGCAGCTGAAGTCCTGGACCTAGAAAAATCAATGGAATTTTCTTTTTCTAGACATCTTAAAAAATCCCTGGAGACTAGAGCCAGAGCCCTAGTGTCAAAGAAGTCCCTGTTTGTGGATATCTGGGCTTCGCCAAAGGCTGGAGGTGGAGTCTTTGTTCTAGAACACTGAGGGATCAAGGGCATACAGCTTTCTGGATGACTGGGCCTCAACAAAAGGCTAGAGCTGGAGTCCTGGCTCTAGAAAGTCAAGTAGTGCTGTTTTTCTGAATATGCCAGCATCACTGGAGACTGGCTAGTGGCAAGAGGATTCCTTGTTCTGGACACCTGGGCTTCATCAAAGGCTGGAAGTGGAGTCTTTGTTCTAGAACATCACTTGCACCCATCTTTCCTGACATCTAGGCTTCACCAGTGGCTGGAAAAAGAGTCTTGGCTCTAAAAAAATGAAGGAAGACCTGGGTATATGAGCATCACTGCAGACTTGAGACAGAGTTCTAGATCAACAGTGTAAAGGAAGTCTCTTGTTCTGGACATGAGCTGCAAAGGCCAGAGGTGGAGTCATGGCTCTAGAACATCAAGGAAGGACCCCTTTCTGAATATGCCAGCCTCACTGAAGACTGCATCCTGACTCTAGAGCATTGAGAACATCCATCTGCATGGACATCTGAGCTTCATCAAAGGCTTGGCTCTTTCAGGAGTCTTGGCTCTAGGAAGTCAAGGATGTGCCTCTTTCTGGACATCTGAGCATCACTGGAGAATGGAGCCACAGTTCTAGCTCTAGGATGTTGAGGAGGCCCTTTTTCTAGACATCTGGGCTTCATCAAAGGCTGGAAGTGCAGTTTGTGGTCAAGAACATTAAAGACATACATTGACACCTATATTTCATCAAAGGTAAGAGATGAAGTCCTGGCTCTCTAAAACCAAGAATGTCCCTCATTCTGGACATCTTGGAGACCAGAATCAGAGTCCTACCTGTAGCGGTCATGTATCTTTTTGAACATCTTAACTTTTCTTGAAGGCTGGAGTTAGAGTCCTGACTCCAAAACATCAAACATCTTTCTGGATAACTGGGTTTTATCAAAGACTAGAGGAAGTCTCTTCTGCTGGGCATATGAGCAGCATTGAAGATTGGAGCCAAAATGCTAGATCTAGAGTGTGAAGAATGTCCTTTATCCTGTACATCTGAGCTTCGTCGAAGACTGGAGATAGAGTCCTGTCTCTATATCATCAAGTAAGTATATTTTCATGGTCCTTTGGGCTTCACAAGAGACTAGAGATGGAATCCCAGTTCTAGAACATTAAACAGGTCCCTTTTTCTGGATACCTGAACTTCATGGAAGACTAGATCTCAGTTCCAGCTTGAGAAGATGTAGGCAGGTCACTTTCTAGGTAGGTGAGCTTTGCCAGAGGCTGAAGCTGGAGGCTGGCTCTAGAATGCCAAGAAAGCCCCTCCTTCTGGACATGACTTTCATCAGAAGTGGGAGCTAGAGTTCAAGCTGTGGAACATCAAAGGGGGACTTCTTTCTAGATGCCTTAAGTTCATCAAATGCTGGACTATAAGTTCTGAGACATCCATGAGAGGACTCATTATGATACCTAGGGCCTTTAGAGGCTGAAGTTGGGCTCATGGCTCTGGGACATCAGTGGGCTCCTCGTTATTGAAGTTTAAGTTTCATTAGCGGCTCAAGGGCTGGGGAGATGGCATCTCAAACTCAGGACCATCGACAGGGTCCCCCACTTGGATACTTGAAGTTTATCAGAAACTGCTGTAGATTATCAAGGAGGTCTGTTTCCGAACTTCTACAAAAGCTGGTGTCTTGGCCCTGGAACATCAGTAGGGCACTTGTTCTGGAAGCCTGGATTTCATCAGAGGCTCTGCTGACCATAAGCAGGAGTCTTCTGAGTTTTCAGCTCCTATGACTAGGCACAGCTTTGTCTACAAGGCGCACACGTTGCAGGATATCTTTCTCTTCTTAGTGCTGCCTGTCACTAAGCAGCTATCCAACCATGACTGGTACTGGTTCTTCCAGGATAGTCCAAAGCCAGTCTCAAAATATTTTAATCTCAGTAAAGAGACCATGCCCAGTCCTGCGTACTTACAGCTGGACTTGCCTATAGTTCTCTAGAGGTGCATCTCTGAGCAGGAGGCAGGTAAAGGAAAAGAAGAGGAAGAGGAAGAAGAGATAGATGAGGTAGATGGAGAGGAGAAAAGATAAGAAGGAGAAGGAAAGGAAAAAGAAGTATAGAGAAGAGGAGGTAGAGAGAGAAAGAAAAGAAGAAGAGGTAGGAAGGAGAGGGAGGGGGTAGTAGCAGCAGCAGCAGCAATGCTAGCAATAATCACGGTGGCTGCTGTAGTGCTGGCAGCCGTGGTGGTGGCCGTGGTGGCAGCTGTGGTGGCAGCTGTGGTGGCCATGGTGGTGGTTGTGGTGGCCATGGTGGTGGTTGTGGTGGCCATGGTGGTGGTTGTGGTGGCGGCTATGGTGGCCGTGGTGGTGGCTGTGGTGGCGGCTGTGGTGGCCATGTGGTGGCAGCCGTGGTGGTGGTGGCCGTGGTGTTTATGGTGACAACAGTCACCCTCCTTCTCACTGAGGCTGCTCCTTCAATCTGCTTTGGTTAAGCCAGGATCTACCAGCTCTCAGCTCCTGCTGCCCTCCTTCGCTCCCCGCTGCCTCCTCTCACCCCAGGCTTCTTAGGCAGCCTGACTGGCTACCCGGGGTCATTGTGGGGAGGCTCACCTCCCAAAGTTCAGCCAACACATTCACTTCCAGGAAGGGAAAATCTGAGCCAACATAGAAACCTTATCAGGAGCCATCTAGTAGAATGACTGTTAGCCCAGACTCCCAGTGGGACAGACCCACCTGGTTCATAATAACCCCTCAGCCAGCCCCTGACACAGGTGACTTTGTGAGATTTAAGCCAGATTCCCCCAACCCCCAAGACACTGCAAAAGGAAGACCCAGCATAACAGAAAGCCAACATTCACCCCTGATATCAGTAGCACATTAATCACTGCTTTGGTTAAGACAAGAAACATTTATTAAGAGCACGATGAGCTGTCAGGCCCTGTGCTCCTGAAACACATCTCAAGCGCCTCACAACAGCCCTGTGAGGTAGGTATCTGAGCCCATTTCACAGACATGGACAATGGACAATTAATTCAACAGCTCCCCCAAGTCTTGGGATCCATAGGGGCAGGCAGGAGTCAAAAGTCATGTGCCTGACCCCAGGCCAGCGTAGTCCATCAGTCAGTGGGTGGGTCGCTACTCAAAGGGAAGCCCCGGTCCAGAGTCTTGGGTCCAGCCTGTCCCATGGGAAATGTGCAGGGCATCTTTGTGGCTGTGGAAGCTGAGAGAGACAGCTGCAGATGAAGTCCACCTGCTGCCCTTACCTCTGTCTAGCAAAAGTGCTCAGACAGAGGAAGGGACATCCCAGCCCTCTGGTCCAGAGGCCTAAGCCAGGTAGAAGACCTAGCTATGGACAGCCATGGGTGTGGGGCAGCACCCAGCCACCAGCTCTTTGCTAACTCACTCAGTCTAGAATTCCCCACCTCTCTAACATTGCCCTCAGCTCTTCCAGCCAGCTTAGGAACTAATCAACTTCAGTGTTTCCTCCTCTCTTATGGGGGTTTCTAAATAGAGTATTCTTCCTGGTCCTCCTCCTACTTCTGCCTCAACCTCCCCGCCCCCACCCCAGCCCTGCCCTACACTTCTCTCTTCCTAGAGCTGGCCAGGTGCTGCCCTCAGGACCTCTATTCTGCCCAAGCATCACATGAATCAGTAATTTGGGGGAGCATGACCCACAACCAGCTTCACATGAGACTGCAGGAGACAGGGACCAAAACACCTGGGCACAAGGTAACATAGCATTTATTTCACATAAACAATCTCATTGGATCCCAGAATAACCATGCCAGGTATGCGTGAGTATTTTGAGGTTACAGGTAAACAGACCACATGAGCAGTAAGAAGCTAGAGTGGCCTCGAACCCAGACCTTGATTCTCTTGAGCCAGTGTGTGATGGGCTCCTGGCTAACCCTCAACAAATAAAGTCACTGGGGGAAAACAAAAAAAAGATGGTTTTAGGGAAGTTGCCCAGAGCTCAGCTGGCAAAAGGAAGTCTGGGTACAATGCACAAATGGAAAAGATCCCCGTAAGCTCAACCCTACACACATGCTCATAGACCTCTTTGGAGAGAGCAAGGCATCAAGGTCTAAAGTTCGATTCCCCTCTACCCTCAGGCTGCCACATGCTCAAGGTTATATCCCAAACTAGCCAGCTGCCTTACAAGTCAATGCTGAATGTCACCAATGGTGGGAACAAAGGCTGCTAGGGTACAACATCCTCCCTTTCCTAAAAGAGGCCATAAAGAGGGCATGGTGGGAGTCCTGCTTAAAATTTGGTAATTGCCAAATGCCACCTTGTTAGAATCTCCCTTTCCAAATACCAGTGAAGGCAACTACCTCAAGTGCCATATTTGAGCCAGGAGGGACCCTCTAGTGGCTAACCAGGGCCAGGAGAAGACTAACATGCATGGGGAAGTCTCGGGGCTTCTGCGGTCTTTACCAAGGAAACACAGCCCTCCTCTTGCAGAAGAGCCACAACCATCCTCCTCCCCACATCTACTTTGCCCCACCCTCCTGCAGCGGGCAGCAAGGGTCAGGCACCTCTAAGCACAGGAAGCAGAGAGCTGCCACAGGTCAGAGCCACCCAGGCTCCGCAGCAAGTGCTCAAGTGTAGCTTAACCAGGCTCATCCACTCCCTGCTTTCTCTCTTCTACCTCCAGGGGACATGAAGCACCTCACACAGTCACACACCGCCCTCACCTGAAGGGGCTCAAAGCTGATCTGGGAACAGACACCTGCACACAGACTCAAAACTCCCTGGGGGCAGCTACCTATATACCTGCCTCCACTGTGGAACCATCCAGAATACACAGGCAAGATCCTCTGTGCTTCTGACAAGTCATCAAGGGTAGAGGGTAGGCACCAACAACCACGCTTCCCTGCCCCAGAGCATAGTCTGAGGGAGGCAGAATTGGAACCTGGTGGTAGGGAGGGCAAAGGTGAGGTGGCCAGGGGCAGCAATGACAGCTCATGCTCCTCTACCAGGAAGCCAGGGTGACAGGACCAAGAACCAGACAGGTATCCAAGGCTCAATCACCAAGGCTTTGAGAGCCTGAGGCAAGAAGAGGTGATGGGGAAGGGGGCTTATGTGGAGTGGGAGATGGGATAAGGATGGAAGAGGAGAATTCTGCCCCCCCCCCACATGTAAGGGTCAAGGGCTAGCAACAGAATTCAACAGTGGGATGGAAACCCCAATAAGATACAACCCAGGACCTCAACTTAAGACTGGCTATGCTAGCACACATAGCTGAGAGACCTCGAGGGACACAGCCTCCCTACTCCTCCCTTTATGACCTCCCTGAAAAAAAGGCCTGGGAGCACATTGGGGACACGCCCATCTTGAAGACTTGGGCAGGGTTGAGCCTGAGGAATAGGAGGGCTTATTTAGTGTAAAGAGCAATTCACACAAGACTGTGAATTCGCAGCTCTGACACCAGCTGTTACTGACTCTGTTTCCCCAACAATAGAAATGGCTCATAGGTGAGGACAGTGGTAAAGTGTGTGAGAGCTTGGCAGCAGGGGGGGGGGAGAAGGAAAGGGGCATGAGGAGATGGGGCACTCTAACCTTGCAGCTAAAGCTGAAAGGGGGCATGCAGGACCTTGCAAGAAGCCAGGCCCTCAGTTTCCTCCCTAACTATCTAGCCCAGGAGTGGACGGGCACGCACACGTGTGTGCGCACGCGCACACACACACACACACACACACACATGCTTGCAGAAGCACCACCCAGAAGACACCAACCCCTCATAGCACCCCAAAGCATAATGGCCCAGCCAGCTGAGGCCAGACACAAGCAGCAGCAGCAAACATGATGGGGAGGATGGAAGAGGGATTCATGGAGGAAAGAAGCTATCATGATGGGGAGGGTGTGACAGTGATTCATGGAGGACAGAAGCTGTCATGATGGGGAGGATGGAAGAGGGATTCATGGAGGACAGAAGCTGTCATGATGGGGAGGATGGAAGAGGGATTCATGGAGGACAGAAGCTGTGATGATGGGGAGGATGGGAGAGGGATTCATGGAGTTCAGAAGCTGTCATGATGGGGAGGATGGGAGAGGGATTCATGGAGGACAGAAGCTGTCATGATGGGGAGGATGGGAGAGGGATTCATGGAAGACAGAATGTGTCATAATGGGGAGAGTGGAAGAGGAATTCATGGAGGACAGAACCTGCCATGATGAAGAGGATATGACAAGGAGTCATGGAGGACAGAAGCTGTCATGAAGGGGAGGATGGCAGAGAGATTCATGGAGGACAGAAGCTACCATGATGGGGAGGATGGCAGAGGGATTCATGGAAGACAGAAGCTACCATGATGGGGAAGATGACAGAAGAATTCATGGAGGACAGGAGCTGTCATGATGGGGAGGATGGGAGAGGGATTCATGGAGGACAGGAGCTGTCATGATGGGGAGGATGGGAGAGGGATTCATGGAGGACAGAATCTATCATGATGGGAAGGGTGTGACAGGGATTCATGGAGAACAGAAGCTATCATGATGGGGAGGGAGTGACAGAGATTCATGGAGGACAGAAGCTGTCATAATGGGGAGGATAGGAGAGGGATTCATGGAGGACAGATGCTGTCATAATGATAAGAGTGGGAGAGGAAGTCATGGAGAACAGAACCTGCCATGATGAAGAGGATACGACAGGGAGTCATGGAGGACAGAGCTGTCATGAAGGGGAGGATGGGAGAGGGATTCATGGAGGACAGAAGCTGTCATGATGGGGAGGATGGAAGAGGGATTCATGGAGGACAGAAGCTATCATGATGGGGAGGATGGGAGAGTGACTCATGGAGTACAGAACCTCTCATGATGGGGAGGGTGTGACAGTGATTCATGGAGGACAGAAGCTGTCATGATGGGGAGGATGGAAGAGGGATTCATGGAGGACAGAAGCTGTCATGATGGGGAGGATGGGACAGGAATTCATGGAGAACAGAAGCTGTCATGATGGGGAGGATGGAAGAGGGATTTATGGAGAACAGAAGCTGTCATGATGGGGAGGATGGGACAGGAATTCATGGAGAACAGAAGCTGTCATGATGGGGAGGATGGAAGAGGGATTCATGGAGAACAGAAGCTGTCATGATGGGGAGGATGACAGAGGGATTCATGGAGCACAGAAGCTGTCATGATGGGGAGGATGGGAGAGGGATTCATGGAGGACAGACGCTGTCATGATGGGGAGGGTGTGACAGGGATTCATGGAGGACAGACGCTGTCATGATGGGGAGGATGGGAGAGGGAATCATGGAGGATAAAAGCTATCATGATGGGGAGGATGGAAGAGGGATTCATGGAGGACAAAAGCTGTCATGATGGGGAGGATGGAAGAGGGTTCATGGAGGACAGAACCTGTCATGATGGGGAGAATGGGAGAGGGATTTATGGAGGACAGAAGCTGTCATGATGGGGAGGGTGTGACAGGGATTCATGGAGGACAGAAGCTGTCATGATAGGGAGGATGGAAGAAGGATTCATGGAGAACAGAAGTTTTCATGATGGGGTGGATGGGAGAGGGATTCATGGAGGACAAAAGATGCCATGATCGGGAGGATGGGAGAGGGATTCATGGATGATAGAAGCTGTCATGATGGGGAGGATGCGAGAGGGATTTATGGAGGAAAGAAGCTGTCATGATGGGGAGGATGGTTGAGGGATTCATGGAGGACAGAAGATACCATGATGGGGAAGGTGGGAGTTGTATTCATGGAAAACCAAAGCTGCCATGATGAGGATTATCGAAGAGGGACTCACGGAGGACAGAAGCGGCCATGATGGGAAGGATGGGAGAGGAACTTGTGGAGGGCAGAAGCTGTCATAATGGGGAGGATGGAACAGTGATTCATTGAAGACAGAAGCTGTCATGATGGGTTTGATGTGAGAGGGATTCACGGAGGACAGAAAATACCATCATGGGGAGGATGGGAGAGGGACTCATGGTGGACAGACGCTTACATGCTGTGGAGGTTGCAGAGGGATTCATGGAGGATAGAAGCTGTCATGATGGGGATGGTGGTAGAGGGACGCATGAATGACAAAAGCTGCTATTATGTGATGTGGAGGGTGGGAGAGGGATTTTTGGAGCACATAAGCTACCATGATGGGAGGATGGCAGAAGGATTTTGGGAGGACAGAAGCTGTCATGATGGGGAGGATGGAAGAGGGATTCATGGAGGACAGAAGCTGTCATGATGGGGAGGATGGAAGAGGGATTCATGGAGGACAGAAGCTGTGATGATGGGGAGGATGGAAAAGAGATAAATGGAAAACCAAACATGCCATGATGGAGAGGGTGGGAGAGGGACTCAGGTGACAGAAGCTTCCATAGTGCAGAGGATGGGAGAGTGATTCATGGAGGACAGAAGGTATCATGATTGGGAGAGGGTGAAAGGGATTCATGGAGGATAGAAGCCACCATGATGGGGTGGATGGGAGAGAGATTCATGGAGGACAAAAGCTACCATGTTCGGCTGGAAGGGAGAGGGTTTCATGGAGGACAGAAGCTTCCACGATGGGAGGATGGGAGAGGGATTCAAGGAGGACAGAAGCTGCCATGATGGGGAATATAGGAGAGAGATTCCTGGAGAATAGGAGCTAGAATGATGGAGTGTATGGGAGAGGGATTCATGGCAGACAGAAGCTATCATGATGGGGAGGGTAGCAGAGGGAATCATGCAGAACAGAAGCTGCCACAATAGGGTGGGTTGAAGAGGGATTCATGGAGGACAGAAGCTGCCATTATGGGAAGTATGGGCAAGGCATTCATGGAGTATAGAAGCTGTCATGATGGGGAGGAAGGATGAGGGATACATGGAGGACAGAAGCTACCATGATGGGGTGGATGGCAGAGGGATTCATGGAAGTCAAAAGCTGTCATGATGGGGAGGGTGGAGCCAGATTCATGGAGGACAGAAGCTGTCATGATCGGGAAGATGAAAGAGGGATTCATGGAGACCATAAGCTGCCATGATGGGGTGGATGGGAGAGGGATTCATGGAGGTCAAAAGCTGTCATGATGGAAAGGGTGAGAGAGAGTGATTCATGGAGGGCAGATGCTGCCATGATGGTGACGATGGTAGAGGGATTCATGGAGGACAGAAACTGTATTTATGGGGAGGATGGGAGAGGCAATCATGGAAGACAGAAGCTGCCATGATGGGGAGGATGGGAGAGGAATTCATGGAGGACTGATGCTGTCATGATGGGGAGGGTGCAAGGGAGATTCATGGAGGACAGAAGCTTCCATGATGGGGATGATGGGATAGTGATTCATGGAGGACAGATGATGTCAAGATGGGGCGTTTGGAATGAGATTCATGGGGAATAGAAGCTGTCATGATGGGGAGGATGGGAGACAAATTCATGAAGGACAGAAGCTACCATGATGTGGAGAATGAGAGAGGCATTCATGCAGGACAGAAGCTGCCATGATGGGGAGGATGGCCGAGGGATTCATGGAGGACAGAAGCTACCATGATGGGGAAGATGGCCGAGGGATTCATGGAGGACAGAAGCTGCCATGATTGGAAGGATAGAAGAAGAATTCATGACAAACAGAAGCTACCATGTTGGGGATCATGGCAGAGGGATTCATGGATGACAGAAGCTGTCATGATGGGTAGGTGGGAGAGGGATTCAAGGAGGACAGAACCTGCCATTATGGGTAGAATGGGAAAGGGATTTATATAGGATAGTAGCTGTCATGTTGGGGTGGGTGGGAGTGGGTTTCATGGATGACCAAAGCTGTCATGATGGGGAGAATGGGAGACGGATTCATGGAGGACAGAAACTATCATGATGGGGAGGGTGCAGAGGGATTCAGGGAGGATAGAAGCTGTCATAATGGGGAGGATGGGAGAAGGATTCATGAAGGACATAAGCTGCCATGATGGGTAGAATGGGAGAGGGATTCATGGAGGACAGATGCTGTCATATGGGGAGGATTGGAGAGGGATTCATGAAGGACATAAGCTACCATGATGGGGAGCATGGCAGAGGAATTCATGGAGGACAGATGCTGTCATGATGGGGAGGGTGGAAGAGGGATTCAAGAAGGACAGAATCTGCTATAATGGGTCGAATTGGAGAAGGTTTCATGGAGGATAGAAGCTATCATGATGGGGAGAGGGATTCATGAAAGACAGAAGATGTCATAATAGGGAGGATCAGAGAGGGATTCATGGAGGACAGAAGATGCCATGATGGGGAGGATGCGGATGATTTCATGAAAGACAGAGATGTCATAATAGGGAGGATCAGAGAGGGATTCCTGAAGGACAGATGCTGCCATGATGGGGAGGGTTGGAGAGGGATTCATGAAGGGCAAAAGCTGCCATGATAAGTAGGATGGGAGAGGGATTCATGGGGGACAGATGCTGCCATGTTGGGGAGAATAGGACAGGGGTTCTTGTCGGACTGTAGGTGCCATAATGGGGAGGATGCGAGAGGGATTGATGGAGGACAGAAGCTATCATAATGGGGAGAATGGGAAAGGGATTCATGGAGCACAGAAGCTGCCATGATGGGGAGGATGGGAGAGGAATTCATGGAGGACAGAAATTGTCATGATGGGGCAGATGGAAGAGGGATTCATGAAGGACAAAAGCCACCATGATCGGGGGGGATGGGAGAGGGATTCATGGAGGACAGAAGCTGCCATGATGGGAAGGGTGGGAAAGGGAATCATGAAGGGCAAAAGCTGCTGTGATGGGGAAAATGGTAGAGGGATTCATGGAGGACAGTTGCTGCCATTATGTGGTTGGAAGGGCAAAAGATGCTGTGATGGGGAAAATTGTACAGGGCTTTATGGAGGACAGAAGCTGTCATGATGGGAAGGATGGGAGAGGGATTCATGGAGGACAGAAGCTGTCATGATGGGGAGGATGGGAGAGGGATTCATGGAGGACAGAAGCTGCCCTGATAGGGAGGGTGGGAGAGGGTCTTGTGGAGGGCAGAAGCTGCCACATACCAGTCACGCAAGTGTTTACCTCCATCTACATGGCCAGCCACACATTGCCTACTTTCTACATTACATCAACTACTGGAAATACGGTCTTAGCATTAAGACCCACATTGCCTTTTTATTCACTGAGTACTAATAAAAGCATCACTATGCTTTCAAGCCCACCCCATCACACCACCATTTCCAATGACAGCCAGCATGTACACTACACCATAAATGGGGCCCAGCCTTTAGCTCTCACAACAACCCTGTGAGGTAGGCTTTCTAGAGACACACACCTGAGACAAAAGGAGACCCACGGTCAGAGGGACAATGGGACTTGCCTGACACTTCAGTTAGTTCATTGGCCCTGGAATCTCACTGATTCCACATTCTAACATTGTTCCATTACATCACATCTGAGGTATCCCATGGCCTGCTAAAACCCACAAGATACAAAGTGACAATTGTTAATAGGTTAAGGACAAAATACAATCTTATAATAGAGGTCACAAATATCTGCTCTTAGGATTGGTTACAATTCTGTTCACTGTCCATCCACGGAGCAGCAAGTGAGCCCCTACATCCGGCCAGGCACTGTGTTAGGCACCAGACCTCAGACAGCTCAGCTTGATGCTACTGCTCTTAGAGGAGACAGAAAGGGGCAAGATAAGGGACAACCCATGCCAATTTTTCCACCATAAGGAGCCTTTTAGACCAAAATAAGTAGGTGCCGCCCACAGGCCTTACACAGAGGAACTTCCCTGAAAGTTGCCAAGCATTCCCAGCCCTTTACAGAGTTGAGTGTGGATGTACCCCTGGGGGCCAGGGTCATTTCCCAAAGACCCCCCCAACCTATAGCCTGAAAGTTCCTGTCAAAAAGAACTGATCCAATCTTTAAATGCTACACAACTTAAGCACACAGCCCTGCATGTGAAAACTCAATAATTTCCAACACTGCAAGGGCATGGCTATCTCCCCTATGAATGTGGATCCCCATCCCCATGGCATACCCCCAGGGGCACATACATGGCCTTTCTAGAATCCTAGTGAGAAATTCAGTTATATCAGTCCTCACAACAGCCCTGCGAGGTGGGTACCACAGTTCCCTGCACCACTGCAGACAAACTCAAACTCTCACAGTGACATTCAACCACACAATTTGTCCAGCTCCAGGTTCCTGGCTGTACCCACTTCTGGTTCATTCCAGTATAAGGCACAGAACTCAGAAGAAACCTCTGTCTCTTTCTCTTTCTCTGTGGCATCAGAGCTAAAGGAAGATCTCTTTGGACCCAAGACCCACCCAATTTCTCAGGGGTCTGCAGAGTGCCACATGCCTTGCCCATGTGGGTCTGTGAATGGATTGTTCAGTGCGGACCCCTGTCTGGGGCATGATCTTTGTCACCTGTATGAGCAATCATCTCCTGTCATTTTCTCTAAAAAGAGCCGAGCATTAACTAAGCTCAGAAGTGGCCAGAGTGGCTCTCAGATCACCCCATGCAAGAGCAGAGTGTCACACGACTTTGAAAGCCTGCTCGCAGCCGACACCAGCCGCTTAGTGCAGACCCCTGCGCCCTGCCAGGCCTCTTAAGGATATGGGCTATGATTTCTGAGCACCCAGGGGACATGGTCTGCTGATTACTAATCAACCTAGTTTTGTGAGGAGCTGAGCTGGAGAGGGCAATCAAACTTGCAACAGAAGTTTAACTGAATCAAGGACCTCACCTTATTATGAACACACAAACATGGCCCCTTCACAAATGTTCTCTCCTTTTCTTTCAGAAACAATGGTGGAGTGAGGCCTCATGAGCCAGCTCTAGTATAGCACTAACTGGTGAAGACGTTTTACAATGGTAAGAGAATGAATGAAAGGGTGGAAGAATAAATGAATGAGTTACTGATGGAGAAGCTGAGAGGCTGAAGGCAGAGCTCCTGACAGGGACCATGCACGAGGTGGGGCGTGGCCTGGGGGGCACCTCCACTCATGGGGGAAGTACTCAATCCCAGGCTACTCGGGGAATATGACCATGGATCAGAGTTGAGGTGGGTGATGTGTGGAAAAGCACCATGGGAAAAAAAAAAGCTTTAGAAATTGGATCCAGCTGGGATGTGCTCAGAGCAGTGACCTGGGGTTGGAAGGTTATGTACAAGAATGTGTGCTTCATGACCACAGCCCATGGCACTCCACAGTCTGCCAAGATGAGGTTTGCTTTCAGGAAAGGGAAAAGATCAAGGTTGAGAGATGGAGACTTGGTGCATGGATGGATGGATGAAAGGCAGATTAAAAATCATCACTGGCCTCCCAAGCTTTGATGCTGATGGGATGAGGGTATCATACACGGGCAGAAATGCTCAGTGCTATACTAGAGGGTTGGTGAGAAGGTATTCGGGAAGACAGGGAAAAAGCCTTCCCAATCGCCTTATGACCTCTGGCTGGCTTCAAGATACAGCATGAGGAGACAAATAACTCATAGTCCATGCCTGAAGGAGATCTGTACCACTGCTGATCAGAGTGTCCCCTTCATTCATGAACCCCCCCACAGCCAGATTTTAGCGGGATTTCTAGGAATCCAGCTCCTATAATTGGGGACATGGTGGTGCCAGGGCATGTGTTCCTAGAAGAATAATGAGGTGTGAAGTCCATCAGCCAACGGAACAAGGTGTAGGCCATGGGCACCAGTGACCCATAAGAACTGCAGAGGATGAATGTGAGGTCACGAACTGTAAGGGCACAGTGCATACAGCCTTACATGCCCCTTCCCTGCCAGTGGAAGATGTCTGTGTCCCCAAATCCTAAAGTCAAACTGGTCATGTGGCCAGCCCCACGCCACCAAAAAAGGCCTATGAGAAACCTCTCCCAGCGGCTGCCCAGCCTCCTGTAACAGAGAGGCTTACATGTCTCAGCACACCCTGACCACTCTCCTCAGAAAGCCATGGCCCACTGGACTTGGACAAATAGTTCACAGAAGATAAGATACACTTAGCAAACATGGGTGAAAAAGTGTTCAGCCTTCATTTGTAATTAGAACAAGTTGAAAACGAAGCAAAAGCATTTTTTAACAGTGGAAAACCAGCAGATATCTTACAAATGCTAATACATTGCTAGACATTGTACAACAGATATTGTAGGCCTCTGAAATCAATCAATACCCATACAAACACCCCCCCGCCGTCTTTCATCCAAGAAGCCCAGTCATAGAACGCACATTCACTCACTCGCTCATCACCCATTCACCCACAGTTCCTTCTCTCCTCTCGTCTGCCTGCCAACCTCGCACCCACTCACTCACACAGCTCGGTCCACCCTTCCATCCACACGCCCAGCAAACATTTGGGCCCAACCTATAACATACTGACACTGATACATCGCTCCACTTGGCAAACCCCTTGCCCTGAGCGGGCTCACAGTCTAGCAACAGGAAGTGATGTAGGGAAGCAGCCATGAGAAACACTAGGTATAAGAAAGCACTTGATGAGAGTGAAAAACGTGAGTGTAATAAGCCACTCGCAGGGATGCAGTGTGTAGTATTAAAATGCAGGTCAGTGTGCGCCATGACATCATTAGCTGCCTGGTGGAGCCCAAAGCAAGGAGGCACAAGACAAAGAAAAACACAGCTGATGGAGCATGTGATGGAAGACAGGTGCAAAAAAAAAGTGAGCAATGGTAGTTAGGCTTTAAGATGTGGATGCTCATTAAAAAACAACAAAAAAAAAAAAAACACAAAAAACTATGCTCAGAAAACAAGAACTTGGGAGGCAGAAAAGAAGATAATCACATATGAAGGCATGAGTTGTGGGAGTGTTTCCTCCCAGCCTGGTCACATGACATAAACACCTGTGTTCAGAGTCCCAGGGGAGCCAAAGAGAGCCATAGGCCATGGCTTACCCAGGGAAAGGACTTTGTATGTGGGGTGCATGTACATGTCAATCAAGACATGAAGTTGAAAGAAAGGAAGGGGGACAGAGGGGAGGGGAGGGGAGAGAGGGAAGAGACAGAGGGAAGGGGAGGGACAGAGGGGAGGAGAAGTTTGGGAGGGAAGAAGAGAGGGAAGGAGGGAGGGAGGGAAGGGAGAGGAGGTGAAGAGGGGAGGAAGGAAAGGAGGAAAGGAGGCAGGGAGGGAAGGAGGAGAAGAGGGGAGGGAGGGAAGGAGGGAAGGAAGGAGGGATGGAGGGAGGGGAAGAGAGGAGGGAGGGAGGGAAAGAGGGATGGAGGGAGGGGAAGAAGGAAGGGAGAGAAGGAAGGAGGGAAGAGCACATTTAAACAGCCCTGAGCAGGCAGGGGCGCTGGGATCCCCGTTTGGAGAGCACATGCAGGTCTTCCCTGCCCCCACTGTGCCCTGGGGAACTCTTCTCTACTCTCAGGGTCCCAGAACTGGAGGCCCTTTCAATTCCACATCTGATTAAGGGCCCACCCCACCCCTCACTGTTCCCAAGAAGACACAGAGCCGTCATCCACCCAAGCCCACCTTCCTTATGGGATATGAGTAAATCCCACTGACCCAATCCCGCCTTTGGTGGCCCCTCCACAGCTCTTGCCCTGGAGGCCCAACCACATGCTGGGGTTTACCACTGTCCTGCAGACGCCACCTCCCATATGTGGCTGCTCCTCTCTCCTCCTCCCCTTCCCCTACCTGCCATCTTTGGAGCCTCATATAGCTATCACCCAAATCCCCTTCAGGTCCTTCCTGAACCCCATGCAACCCTCCTCAGCCCACAGGGGCTCTTGGGCTTGTCTGGAGACTCTTCAGGTGCCAGGTCAGCAGGTGGCCCAGGCAGAGATTCTGAGAGAGGCGGCCAGCAGACCCCTGCGGCCCCAGCTCCACGTCAGGCCCACGTGGCCCTGCTCACGTGGCCCAGACACGTGGTGCTGGGGGCACAGAAGGTGGCTTCTGACACATGAATCCATGTCTTCCTTGTTCGGAGGCTGTTCCCATTCTTTCCAGGGCCTGTGCTAGAAACTTACTGCATGGAAAGCACCGGTCTTCCTTCCTCAGCCCTGTCCCTCCTGAGCGTCCCTTCTGCAACCCTCGCCTAACTCCAGGGCCCACTTCCCGGCAGCTCAGACCTCCAGTGATTAGGACAGAGCAGCAGCCCCACCAACGCTGACCAGCTACAGTGTCTTCCCGCCAGGTCTTAGGAGTGGCCATTGCAAACCCTCTCCCTGCCCTGCCACCCGCCCCCCCCCCCCCGGCCTGCATGTGCTCCTTGGGTCCACCCACACTTTGTGCCTCCTCCTGCTTGGGCACTTAGAAACAATTTTAGTGTTTTTAATATCAACAGTAAGAATTGAGAAGTAGAGGTTGACCCTGGTTTTTCACAGACAGACACATAACACACAATTGTACAAATCTTACCCACCAGAGAAAGGAAATGAACAGAAGCAAGGAGTTCCAAGGAACACCAGAACAAACAACACTCCAGGTTGAGCCAGGAAAAGGCCCCATTCAAAGTATGATACAAAAAGCACTTTCCACCCATTACAAAGTACATCATAAAACAGTCCTGCAGACAGGCCTTGAAACGGGCTCCAGGGGTACCATGTCTGGGGGCCAGGACCTCGGATTATGTCTGGAAGCCAAAGTGATACCTGCCTAGGGTCCCCGAGTTGAGACAAGCCTGCACCCACCAGGCACATCTCAGGGAGTTGCAAGAACAAGGTTTCTGGTGCTTCACCCTGGGTTCTTGGGTCCCTGGGTTATTAAATCATCCTTGGCAAGTATTCCCAGCCACTTTCTGTCCCCTGCACTGGAGCCTGGATGTGAGTAGGAGCCACACCCATGGCAACATGCAGTGAGTAAGGCCCCAAGCCCCTTCTAAGACCTGCTGCTCCTAACCCTCAGCTGCCCACCCCCATGGGGAAAGTCCCCTCTCAAGTGGCTCACAGTTGACCCTCATCCAGGGAGAAGTCAAGATACCCACTGGCTTAACACCCCTTGTTCATGCAACCATCTGCAGAGCCCGGCTTGAGCCCTTCCCCACATCTATAGATAAAGCACTGTGGCAGGGGTGCCCCTTGGTTCCCAGGAGCAACTCAGGGGAGCTGGGGCCACTCCAAGTTCACAGATGGAGATGATCTAGGAAGTGAAATGGTCCACACAACCAGGAAATGACAGTGGCACTCCCAAGGCCAAGTTCATCTTGAGCCAGCACCTCTCTGCTAGGTGAGTAGCATGCCAACAAGCCATCCATTCCAGCCTCGTTCTGTTGGCAGAGCACACAGGCCCCTCCCTTCCTTCTCTCCCTTCTAGATTTCTATCATCCTCGCTTGCATTCATTCATTCACTCAAATTTGAATTCTTTTTGTGGGTGTTGTTCAGGGGATCAGTAGTGTTCTACATAGACAGTGAGCGTCGGATCAGGAAGACCTCTACTGGCCAGTCGTCTGACCCACGGGCTGTTTTCATTCCTCACTGTCTCTGCTTCTCCCCACACTCCCCGCTGCTGCTTCTCTCCCTTTCGTAAGGCCAGTGCGCAGCTCTGGCCCAGGTCCACAGAGCCCTGCTTCCCAGGCCCCCCGCAGTCACCCTCTGTACCCGCTTGTCTTTCCTTTCTCCTACTTGGGAATGATTTTTTGGGGGGGGAGGAATTTGATTTTTTTAACCCATCCGTCCCCTGTATTAATTAAAATCCCATGTGCAAAACAAACATCTCTGGCCCTTAAAGGTTTGGTTTTACAATCTTCCATCCCTGAATCTGATCACCTTTTACACTGTAGTATTTACTCTTATTTATGGACTTCAACTGCATATATTTTATGATGGTGGAAGATGCAGCCTTGTTTGGGGGCCAAGGTGTACCTCTATTTTTCATTTGTTCTTTGAAAGGTGTAATGTATTTATCTAGTTAAGGAGTATGTATGTGAACTCATTAAAATCCCTGTTCAGACGGTCTCTTAATTACCCATTTATCACTTGGCTTAATATCTTTCCTTTTTGCTTCTTCTCTTTTGAACTCTCTCCATTCTTGTCCCCAAAGAACGTGGGCTCGTTTTACCTCATCTATCTTGAGGACAAACGGCAGCCTCGTTACTGATCATAGCAGCTCTTCCTTCTCTATGACTTTTTCATTCCCCCTTTCTCTTCCATTTAACCTCATTGTGCCTTGCCTTCTTTCTTCCTTGTGTATTTTTTTATTTTATTTTATTTGGTTTTTTGAAGTAGGGTCTCAACTCTAATTCAGGCTGACCTGGAATTCACTATGTAGTCTCAGGCTGGCCTCGAACTTCCTCGACAATCCAACTACCTCTGTGAGTGCTGGGATTAAAGGCGTGCGGCCCCATGCCCAGGCTTGTCTGTTTCCCTTTTAGTTATCCTAGGTGCCCAGAAATGAGCAAAATTCCCATGCGCAACTCCGTCCTGGCTAATCCAGAAATTTCACTTTCCAATTTATTCATGTGTCTTTTCACTCTTTCTGTCACTCCTTTATTTTCAATATTTATTCTATCAGCTATGAACCTCAAGTGCACAGAACAGGATTAATCACCATCCAAGGGTCTCCAGCCTCCTCAACACAACTGCCCTCAATTCTTCCTGCCTTCAGTTTCTTCCCCTTGCGGTCTCGCCCCCCATTCTCGAGCGAAGGCTGCCGCCCTCCGTGTTGTGGCTTCTACCTGGCTTGCCACCCTTCCCTGTCCCTTCCTGCTTGCTTTCCCCGAGGGTCCTTCGTACTGCTTAGGCTGAGTGCAGAAGCGGATTAATTACAGCCATCTCTTCTCCCTCACCGTCACGCCTCAAGTCATTCTTTCCTTTTAATACTTGCTCAACTACTATTTATCACAGTTAATAAATATTTACATTTCATTAAGTATTTATCCAGGAAGGATCTTTTTCCCTATGTGTCGATTTCAAATTTTTCCCACATCTTTCTTTTTCTCCACCTTCCAGTTTATTTAGCTCTTTGAACCAATTTTATTATTTATATTTTATTATTTTATTATATTATTTGGGCTTCAGGGCCACAGTTTTTGTTTAGTTATCTGTTTGCTTGCACTGTGGGGCTGGGGATGGAACCCACCCTGGGCTGGCAAATGCTAGCCAACGGCTCCACCAATGAGCCGCACCGCAACCAGGGCCTCGATTTTGAATGGATTTGGTTGACTTGTGTTAAACAAGCCCTCTCTGGTAGACTTTCATTGCTCCACTTATTATCTTCTCCACTTTTTCACCCGTTTTCATTTTTCCCATCTTATTGTTACTGTCTACCACTCTTTTGCCCTTTTATTATTGTGGAGATCAGCCCTAATGATCAGACGACCCTGAAGTGCTCTGCAACCCCTCCCCACCCCATTAGTGAATGCAAGCCTTTTTTCTCATTCATTCATTCATGCATTCACACATCCATTCAGTCTTTCATTGGACTTCAATACTGGTCTCTACACTTCCCAAGGGCAGGTGCACTTAATTGGATACATCATAATCTGCTATTAGTGCCCCCCCGGGGGGGGGGCCGAAAGGAAACCCTCCCTGCCATGTAGAAGTTGAAAGGTCTTTTGGTCCAGAGGGTCATTGTCCATCTTGGAAACGGAGATGGGAGTTAACCAGTGTAGCTGGTTGGCAAGCCTTTCATGCTGCTCTTACAAGGCTCTTGCTTATTATCTGCATTTGTCTACCTATTTGTTAACATGATACCTTTCTTCTTTATCCAGCTAATATTTACATTTCTTTCCATCTTTCATTATTTGTCTTTTCTACCCTTTCACCCTTTGGAACTTAACTGATGGATTAGAAAGTCACCTACAAACATCCTTCCTTGAATTGCCTAGCTCTGCATCTCTGCATTCATTCATTCACTCTTGCATTCAGTCATTCATGCAAGCATGCATACTATACTTTCTTCCTACGTCTTTTTACTGTCTAAAAGCCTCTGCTAGTGGGATGAGGTGCTCAGCTTTTGAGTCCTAGCCTAACTCTGCAATGAACCTACTCACTATCCATTTAGTGGATTTTTACCTTTTTTTAATGCTTCTCTGTCTAGTTACACCTTCTTGTTGCCTGACCATCTTGGCTTTCTTACTCCAAATGGAGCTGGGTGCCCAGATGGGGCACACTATATCACCAGAGGCCTCTCCCAGCCCTGACTTCACCTCACCCTTCCTCCATTTCCTTGGGTGCTCGCTGGCATGGTTGTACTGACAGCCAAGGCCCTGCTTCATGGCCTTGCACCATATCCCTAGATTCCTTTAATTTGTGGACTCTTCCTTTTTTCTGGATTTTCATCCCTATTTTTTTCCTCTTTCTCATGTCTTTTCTTCTAACCTATCTCGGGTCCCAGGACTAGGTTCCTCAGAGATACCTTCTCACTCATCCATCCACCCACCTTGTTTTTTTTTTCCCTTATCCTCTGCCCTCCTTTCTTGAATCTTGGCATGCATTTACATAGAGACTGCAGGTGCGCAGCCTTGGTTGACTTCTGATTCAACTACAGACTTTCCTCGCCACGAGGTCCTCTCTTGATATGCCAGGACACAGCCTTTGGCTTGGCTGACAATAACCTAGCATGGTCCTCCTTACATAGTCACACAGTCCCTCAGATTCTTTTTACCTTTCCTCCTCTGTTTTGCTACTTTTCCTCTTTCCTTAATCACTTACTCCCCTGGCATGCTTCTTTTTCATTTTAATGGGCCTCCAAATCTCCTTTTTCCTTTTCTCATTCTTAATATTATTAATGTTTTTGATTAATAAACTTCTTTAGTCCAGGAGCAACCAGGACCAGTTTGTGTGTAATCTTATCAACTCAGCATTTTATTAATTCCTGTATTGACCACCTGGGCATCAGAGTGGCTGAGTGATGGGCGTGTACCCCCACCCTGACATGCTCACCTCTGTCCCTATTGTTAACTCATTCCTTCATGCTGCATTCATTCATCCATCTAATCGTTTATTACATGATGTGACAAATATCAATGAAGCCACTTCCCAGAACATGCACAGCCCCTTGATCCTTCTCGCTTCTTCCCATCACATGAGGCACCAAGGAGTGCAAACACAGCACAAAGCACGCCGTGACACTGGAGCAGACACAGCCGGGCTTTCTCACCACAATGCGTCTCCCGCGGCTCACACCCTGGACCTTCCAAGGGCCGGAGCCAAGAGCCCCCCGCTCCCCGGGCCCTCTTAATGCGGCGAGTGTCTCCCCCTGCCCTCTGGGCCCCGGTGAATGGACGTCCCCATGAGAAACCTGTTTCAAGACCACAGCATACATAAAGACACGCGGGGTACACAGTGCTCCCGGTGGGAAACGACGCACACAGAGTTCATTTGTAAATTGCTTTGTCTGCAATATAAAAATATTTTGGCCTTTCAAGGCAAATAACAAAAGAAATTCCCCATTACCATCGCTGAGTGTCTCAATCCTAAACAATAAAGAACTTGAAGAGGTTTAGCCGGAAACTTTGAAGACAGAAAACCTGCCCATTATGTTTTCCAGACATTTCGAGGGGGTGAGCGCAGGTCATTGGAGCTCGAAGCCCATTTGAGAGGCTGGTCCCGCGGCCTGCATTTTCTCCTCGGCCCTTTGAAGGCTCCCAAGGGCACTTCCGTCCCAGTCAGCCCTGCGGCACGAGAGCCAGAGGGAGACTCCACAATGAAAGGACCATTCATTTAGAGGAGTGAATAAGAAGAAATTCTTTTGGGGTCCCACACTCGAAGCTGCCTATAGAATTCTTTTGCCAGAGACAACACAAGAGGTCTGGAGGCTCCCATGTTAGAACACGAGCCCAGGTCAGCTCTCAGCGTGGCTCACTGGGCACCCGCCCGCACCCAGGCCGTGGGTATTCTGCTTGGCAGCTCCCCCCAGCACCAGCCACAAGTGTGTCCATTGTACTCTGGCCACTTACAATTTAGAGCTGCACTGTGCTGGGGGCGCTGTGTCCAGGTGTCCGGGGTGGCTCCCACGCACGATTCCGGGTGATGGCTTTGGCTGGAAGCAAAAGCATGAGATCACATCATAGAGCCTCATGCAGACCAGCAAAGAGGAGGAGGCTGGTGGTTTAGGGTGACTGCAAGGGCCTGGGGTGACTTAAAGCAGGAGCACCCCAAACCTTCACAAGTTTGGAGCCCACAATTCAAATATCTCTCTGTTCAACTCACATCCTCGACACCTGCTTGCTAGCTGCCTGCAGGCGGGAGGGGTGCCAGGGCAGACAGAAGCCTGGGTCCAGACCCAAGAGCCCTGGCCTTGGTGCTGCGTGACAGCCCGACCATCGCTACAAGTACGCCTAAGGCCCAAGACCACTGCCCAGCTCAGATGCAGGCTGGCACCTGAGGGAAGTGAGCCATTCCTGGCAGGCAGGGCATCAAAAGCACCTTGAAGGTAGGACACAAGCTGTGCCCTGGGTTAAGACAGTTGTCCGGTGAGATGAAGTGTGCACAGCAAAGCCCAGGAGACCAGGAAGGGTGCTCCCCGACAAGGCTGTGCTAAGATTGTGAGATTTTCCCGGGCAGTATTTCCAGCAGTCAGCGCACACACAACACAGGGCACTACATGCCTCAGTGGTGCCCAGACAGACACCGTCACGCCACCATGCCTCACCAAGCTTAACAAGCACGGTGAAATGCCTCCTCAGCAAGTGCTTAATCTGCCAGGTGTCTGCCTCAAACTTAGGGCATAAAAAGGTGAGAGTGGCAATGGTAAACACAGGTCACTAGACAATTGCCAACATCCACAGAAAGTGTGTTGTGCAAGGCTAGATCTAATGCCCCATGACACCAACTACACACTTTGCCTAATAAACATGTGTTAACTCAGTGTCGTCACTGGAACAAATGAATATACGACGCTAATGAGAGAAAAGAGCAAGAGTGAGGGGGTCCCTGGGAACCGGGTGTATTTTCCCTGTGGATTTTTCCTTCAACTCAAAATTTCTTAGTATTTTGTCTAAAAAGGCTTATCTATTAAACATATTTCTATGATGTGCATGTGTATGTGCACATGCATGTAGAGGTGAGAGGACAAGCTCAGGTGTCATTCTTTTTTTTTAATAGGTTTTGTTTATTTTTATTTATTTATTTGAGAGTGACAAATAGACAAAGAGGATGGAGAGAGAGAGAGAATGGGCACACCATGGCCTCCAGCCACTGCAAACAAACTCCAGACGCATGTACCACCTTGCGCATCTGGGGAACTGAGCCTTGAACCGGGATCCTTAGGCTTCACAGGCAAGCACTTAACCGCTAAGACATCTCTCCAGCCCCTCAGGTGTCATTCTTAAGGAACACCATCTACCTCTGGCCACCTCTCTTTGACTTAGAGCTAGACTGCCTGTCCAGAAAGCCCCAAGGACCCTCCTGTCACTGCCTCCCTCCCCACACTGGGTTTACAATCATGTGCCACTTCACCTGACTTCTTACATGGGTTTTGGGAATTGAACTTGGGTCCTCATGTTTGCAAGGCAAAGACTTTAATGATTGAGCTATTTTCCCTACCCCCTTAAAAATATTTAAATGAAGGCTAGAGAGATTGCTTAGTGGTTAAAGCACTTGCCTGAAAAGCCTAAGGACACAGGTTCGATTCCCCAGTGTCCACATAAGCCAGATGCACAAGGGGACACTAGCATCTGGAGATTGTTTGCAGTGGCTGGAGGCCCTGGCACATCCTCTCTTCCTCTCTCTTCCAAATAAATAAAATAACATGTAAAATATATATTACAATGGGGCTGAAGAATTGGCTTAGTGGCTAAGGCACTTGCCTGCAAAGCCAAAGGAGCCAGATTCAATTCCCCAGGACCAATATAAGCCAAGATATATAAGGAGTTCATTTACAGCAACTGAAGGCCCTGGTATGCCCATTCACCCTTCAGCTTCTTCCTCTTTCTATCTCAAATAAATAAAATATATTTTTTAACTTTTAAAATATTTAAATTAGTTAATTTTTAGAATATATTTCTTCAGTCTAGTGACAATAAATTGATAAGTGGCAAAAAAAAAAGGATGTTTGCCATGGATGGAAGTGGAGGTTGAGAACAGTCATAGGAGAGCGCCAGGGTCATTTCAAACCCTTCTAGGGACTGCTTTCAGGTGACTCAGGTGTACAAGAGGCCCAGGGAGTAGAGGGACCAGTGGGAAGGCTGAGAAGCTGACAAGAGGCAGGAAGAAAATAAGGAGACTTGGATATGACATAGCTCTCTGGGCGTCATGGGTTCAGGTACACACCTCCCCTATCAGCTCTCCAAGGACCAGAAGAAGGAAGAAATTCTGCCACTCCACAAACCCACTACCTTGCCCCTCCATGCCCAGGTAGGTCTCTGGCTAAGGTACCTCAACCCTCCCAGCCCCCCCCCCCCGGGAACAGGGAGGACCCACCACTTAATCCCCACACCCTCCCGCAAACCCTAGCCTGTGTTCCCTAAACACGTTTTCCCACAACTGCTTTGACTTTATAACTTAAAAACAAGGCAGCAAGAAGTCTGTCTGCCACCTGGGAACAGACTTGAGGTATCCAAAAGCTCACGACCACCTGCCACACACTACACACCTCTTTCTTCTAGGACCCATGTGAAGGGAGAGTGGCCACCCATCATGCCCATGTCCCACTGCCCTTTCCCACAGGAATATAAGCCCAGGCTATGCCAGTTCTGATCTACTTTGTTTTTAACAGGAGCAGGGAGAAGAGAAGCAGCCCCAGGCATCTGGTATTTTTCTTCCCTCTGCTCCAGGGCCCTGCATACCCCTGGGCTCCTGACTGTCCTTAATGAGCTCGGCATGCAGACCCCAGGCTACGGTGTTAGGTAGGACATGGCCCTCACAAATGCGTGCTGTGGTTTGAAAGCTGCGAGGACCGGCTCTGGGTCCATTGTCATGTATCAACAACTCCGTGGGGCTAAAATCTTAACAAATGTCAGAAAGACTGCAGAAATGAGTCACTGTCTATAGCTCAAGGAAACAAGGCCTCCTCAGAGTCCGGATGAGCCATTGTCAGAGGCATATGATGGAAAACCTCTTCAGCGCATGGACTGAGCTAACAACCCACAAGAAAGTGGTGGTCGGTGCCCCAAACTCAGCCTCCAAGGCTTAACAGGATCACAACACTCTAACTCTGTTTCTTGAGGGCTTTTCAGTTTCTCTCTTCTAGAGAACACAGGATCTAACTGATCAAGTGTGCCTTTGGTAGTAAGACCTAACGGATGTCTCAAGCAGAAAAAGATGTCAAAGGATTGTTTTTACTAAAATGTTGATTTCAAGAAGTAGAGCCTGCACTTAGACAAATGATCAGCCTTGCCTGCCGCCTGTCTCATGCTTCCTACCTGTTGAGAAAAATACTACCCTGGACAACTTCCCCTGACAAATGTAAGCTCTTTGCAGAGCTCATTTCCTGTACCTTTGTAAGGCCTGGGCCCTGGACATTACGGGCCCATTTATGAAAATGGGAGAGGTAATTGGGACATCTTTTGAAATCACGTCCCTTTCTCCTGCGCTGAGCCCCCATCAGCCCCTCTAATTTCCGTTGGTCGGGTTACAGAGGGTGTTTACATATGCCTTTTCCTGGAATTTCACCTCTTTGCTTCAGGAGTGGGCAATTAGAGGGAATTAGGACCTATTTGGTGCATGTTTACCGTTAATGGATAGAGAGACTGCCTAAGGAGAGCAGTCCGCCAGCCTAACTGAAGCTGGTGATTTTTTGATTCCTCATTTCAGGCTCGTAGGTATTGTAGCAACCAAGGTCACAAAACAAAAGCTACCGTCTACCATGGTAATCACTGGCGCAGATGGCCAAAAGGTCTTATGAACTCCTGACTGGAACACCGAGGTCCAGAGATGCAGGTGTTTGCAAACGGCTGCCTTGGACGGTGGCTGGGCCAGTGCCATTCATGTTACCAAAAGTTGTCATCCCCATTGGCCTTTGTAGAATGTGCTCCCTGAGTGAGCCAGGGTGCCAACAGGGGTTCTACCATTCTACCCAGGGCCTCATGACAAAAGCGCATAGAGTGAGGCACTGGGGCCAGCGTGGCTCAGCCACACCCTCATAGGTAAGAAGCCACCAGTCTTATTACACAAGAATTGCTCTCTGGCCCAAAAAAAGGGTTTCCCAGCCTGGCCAGTGGCCATCTGTCTGAATTATGATCTGCAATTCATGTGCAATCCCTGCACCACACATGAGGTACAGCTCTATGGGCCTTCCCCAGGCCCATGCAATGACCTGCACTAAGACCTGTGCTCCAAACAGCTGACCACAAGGGACTAGCTGAGAGCTGCGACCACTGGTGGTACTGATCAAGCAAGAGCTGGAGATCAGCAGATAGCAACCTACCCAGGGCTTCCACCAGCTCACCTTGTGACCTGGGGTAAGACCCTGGCCTTCTACAGTCTAGCACGATTAATCCTTTCAATCTTTGAAGCAGAGGAGCAGTGGACGTGAGGTTACCAAGGCGCCTACTGGACCAAAGACCTAGCCATCACACATGCAAACCATAGCTAAGCACCAAGGAGATGTGAGGGAACCCCAAGACCAGCAGAGCTCCAACAGCCTCAGGTGATCACAGGCCTGCACTCTGCATTTCAAAGACTGCCAAGGCCCGAAAGGCTCAAGACAGGGGCTGAGGTCACAGCCAGGACTGAGCAGGGGCTGGGCCCAGGCTCAGGAAGGTGGCTCCAGGTACTTCCATCTGGAGCTTTCTCCTCTGACCATCTCACTAGTCACCAAGAAGCAAGGCTGAGCTGCCAGGAGGCTAGATGGGACCAAAGCTCACCAGTCATGGACCTTCATTCCCTCCTCTGATGAAAACAGGGGTGGCTCACTTTTCCTGGGCTGCTGTGGCTTACAGAATACAGGCTGGGGCCCTGTGTTGCAGATGGAAAAACCGAGGCCCAGAGACCAACAATCCCACAGAAGACACTGGCCAAGAATGAGTTTCTGGACTCCTTCCTCTCCTGCTAAGGACATTACCCCAGGTATTTTGAGTGACCTGAGCCTTTACTATCATCTGGAACCCTAGTGAAGCAACTGGATTCCCTCCAGTCCACTGGCTCATGTGACTCTCTTGTCTCTCCCTCGCTAACCAAGCACATCTCCCCCTTTCCATCCCCCCAAAATCTCAAAGCCTCATCTCTAGTTTCTCAACCTGGTAAGGATGGCTCTCTGCCCACTCGCAGGACAGCCCAGAGCAAGGGTAGGAAGGCAGAAGAGCCCCACAGCCGTGGTCCCTGTGGCCAGCCTCGGACAAGCACTCTGCCTTTGGCCCCTCCACTGATCCCCTTTCCCCGACTTTCTGTCCTAAAGTTCTATCCCTCAGCCAAATTCCATCTCGAAGGCATCTTTTGGGCATTAGGCCCAGTGTGATCCAATTGTTCTTTATAACTATTGCTCCCTTCTATCCCCAGAGACCCCAAAGTATAAATTAATCTCTGAAACAAACAAAATACTTGAGGGGCCCCAGCATCACAAAAGCGGGTGGCTGACTACATGGGTCATTGTGAGGCTGGGGTCTGTGCCTCGGTCTCTCACACACACACACATACCGGGCCCCACACAGCCCCGAGGGAACACACACACTCCATATTGGGAAGGTAATTGAGGTTTTCTTCTTTTCATCTGAAGAAAGGGCACCTTCCATTGACAGGACCATTCACAGGACCTGGGAAACTCATCCACACTCACGCTCTCCCAATTATCCCCAGGTGGTTGTGCTCCACGGAGCTCCCCCACATTCCTTTCTGCCCGCGCCTTTGTCTCCAGCTGCAGCGGCCTGAGAGCTCCCAGGCTGAGAGTCTCCTCCTTAAGCCCCCCTCCAAAGACGCTATTCACTGAGAGAAGAGAAGGCCAGCATAGGGTGCTGGGGAACCAGACTGCTGCCCCACTCCCATGCTAGGGGAGGAAAAACCTCACCATCTGCATTTTTCTCTTAAGCCCAAAGAAACTAGAGGGCAATTAAGAAAGTCAAGACTACTCTGCACCATCGCCCTCTCCTTAATTAACTCCTCTCCCACACACATCCCACTTGAGTTGGGCCCCCACACACACCAGTCTCCATCACCCAGCACCTGCCTGACATACTGCCTCCCCCACGGTTGTCTCAAGATTTGGAAGCGAAGGGAGCTGAGAAGAGAAATGTAGATATATCTGGAGACCCTGGCATAGTGTGTTCTGAGATGCTTGATTTCCAGCGGGACACTCAGGGCCTGGGTGCCGGCCTCAGGGCTAGACACATCCAGAAAGCACCAGAAATTCTACCTCAAAGATGGATGCCCAGGGCCCTAGTCCTGATACCCTTCTGCCCTGAAGCATATCCAGGAGGAGACACCATTAGAGACAAGTGGCCTGGCTCCTCACTGTCCCCCAAGGTATCTCTCACTACCACCTGTCTAAGCTCTGACCCACTCTGAACCAGAAGCAACATTGTCTATGATGCCTCTCCACTGAGACCCCAGGGAGCCCAGCTTCTCCAAGGTGCCCATGGGTGGCCCAGCTCAGAGCTGCCCCATCTGATCCAAATGGGCGCCATGAAGAGAACCATCCTACTCAAACGCCTGTCCCTTTTGAGCAAGGAACCCGACATTTGAAATGACCTCATTCAGAAAGGCCCAAATCTACCAGAATTTTCCATCTGCCCAAACCAGGGATGGAGGACCAGGCCTGACTTCCTCTCTCCTGCTTTGTGAGCGGGACAGGGCTCAACGCAACAGATGGGGGGCTGGTTCCTGGGATTCATTCACAGCCTGGTGACTTCCCCTCTCTTGAGAACAAAGCTCACTGCAGCCCCCAGCCTTACCAGCCCAGCAATGCCTGTGCCCTTTAACCCTTTAAGACTCTAATTTGTGTCTCTCCACACCCTCTTTGTGTAAAGCTCTACCTCTTTTCAAGGAAAAATTCATTAGCAGGCTCATTAAAAGATGGGTAGATTGTTGTTGTTGTTTTTCATTCTTTCTGGAAGTCAGATTGCTCATAAACACACACACACACACACACACACATTTAAGTTACTTCATGTAAATGAATGAATAAGAACCACATGTAGCCTTTTGTCCTTAAGTCTTGCCAGGTTTTGACATTATTTGGAGAAACATACTTGCAAATACATTTGAGGTTTGAATCACAAATCAGGGGATACAGGTCAAAGGTCCTGAAAAAGGCTGTAAGAAACTCGTCAGTGGGAGTGCCAGGGTGAATGTAGCCAGTGTATTCCCCTCCAGGATCAGAGTCTCAACTAAACTCTGGCTTCTACTTCCTGCCTACCAAAGGAACAGCGAGAGAGGGGCTCCCATTAGACCACCATCTTTTCCCAAACTGCACCAGCTAGAGACAGCTCCTGAGGAACTGCTCAGCACCCATGACCCCCCACTCCACCCTCCACGGGGGTGACAGGGTCCTCTGTGTCTTGTCCCTGGCAATGAGGGCCTTGTTTCCTCCCCTTATTGCTTGGGGAATTGGACAATCCATATAAAAAAAATCTTCCTGAAAATAATCACTTCTGTACACCTCCTGAGATGTGTGCCTGCATGGCTGGTGCATTATGGTACGTTTCAAGGTCTTTATTGAAAACTTAGTATCTCCCACCTTGTTTTTTTAACCTAATGACATGACAAGCCTCAAAGACATGTTTACCTGAGACTTAAGGTCCTCAAATCCTTGAAACACCACTCAGTCGCATGTGACTTCACACAAAGTCTGACCCAAATTCCTGGGAAGATGGGGACGCATTCTTCAGAGCCTGGGGTCCTCTGGGATAAGTGGGCAGAGTGGCCTTGTGGCAGCGACCACCTGGCCTCACCTGGCTCAGCTCAACTACATAGCCCTGCGATGTCCGTTAAGAACAAGTCTGACAGCCTCAGGCTCTTGACTTAGGCCGGCTACACAGATGCTTTGTGTAAGCTCCGGTTCTGGTGCCCCAGGAGCCAGCACCCTACCCTGAACTAAGCTCCCTCCCTGGTCCCCTCACCAGACACGTCACCATGTTTGCAGGTGGCTCGGCAAATGCCAGCTATGGAGTAAATGTCACAGGCTAGAGCCTTCCCAGTGCCCTGGGCACACAGTGCACCTCTCAGCAGCCTGCCGGGCTCTCCAGGGAGGGAGAGCTAGCAGACAGAAGCAACAAACAGACGGGGCTGGGTGCTCACTGCCGGCTTTGTTTAAACATAAGATCCCATCCCATTTCCATTTCAGTTGAGGGCTGCGGACGAGCTGTCTGCAGATCTTCTGTTTAATGAGAGACCATCACAGAAGTTGCCTTTGGAAGTAGAGATGCCACGGGGAGGGCGGGGCCCTGAGTAGGCTGATATGCCATGCCTGTTCATACAGACTCTGGGTGTGGCTATCAACAAGGGCTGGCATCTGGGATAAGGACTGAGTTGAACCCCTTGATGCCTTCCTTTGCCAGACTCCCCAGCCTGCATGCTGGCGTAGCCACTCTCCACAAAAATCCCAAATGAGGCTCAGCAAGAGACCCCTCCTCTCTTCTGGCTGCCCACCTGCAGGCTACATCACATCAGGGGGCCTCCCAAGTCGTCCAACAGACCCTCTGACCCATGTGCAAACCCTAGTTTTCACCAGCTCCGCCCCCTCTTCCATCACCACCTGTAGCAGCCAACTCTGAACCCTCAACAGCATCCCTAATATGCCTCGAACAAGTGAACCACAAAGAAAAGAACGAGTCCTCGGGTGAATCGTGTGGCTCAGAGCTCAGCCCTGTGTCTTCTCCACCATTACAGATTTTGTTTAAACAAACAAAAACATTCCTGCCTCATTGCAATGTCAAGGGTGAGGGAAGGGGCCAAGAGAAGAGCTAGCCCAAAGCCACCATGTGACTAGAGGGCGTCATCCAGGCCTCATGTGTGTGAGAGCGCAGCTCTCCCAGGGAACGCCGTTGCCATGGCTGGTTGTGGAAATGTCTCTGCCCTACGTCCACATCTCTGAGCAGACTGCAGGCGAGGAGGAGGGCCGAGCGGAGGGATTCGTGAACTCGTGTCGTGAACATGAGCAGCTAGCTTGAGGCATGCCTAGTGTGCGTGTGGCCCTGTCCGCTCCCAGGATGCTGGAGCCGAAGCAGGAGCTTCCCCACCTACCGTCTTGGACCATCACGTGCAGCAGTCGGGGTCGATGTCCACTCGTGCTGACTCAGCACAGGCAGGGTCTCCGCTCGCGGCGTTTCCAGTCGAGGAAGCTGGCGCGTTGCCCCCTCCCCACTTTAAGTGTTCCTATTCTTGCCTGGAGAGTGCTGTGAGTGCTGTGAGTGGACTCATGAAGTCGTGTGTATCGGCGCAAGAAACTCACCCTGGTCCAGGACGGAGGTGAGAAGTCGGGAGATAAGAAGACTTGGATCCAGGCGCTGGGCCTTCCTGGGGTCCGGGCGCTGGGCCTCCTGGGGTCCGGGCGCTGGGCCTCTTGGGGTCCGGGCGCTGGGCGTTCCTGGGGTCCGGGCGCTGGGCCTCCTGGGGTCCGGGCGCTGGGCCTCCTGGGGTCTTCCACAACTCCCATCCAGTGTTCTCGGTGGCAGGCGAGTCCAGCTTTGAGCAGGGGCAGAGAGAGAATCAATGCAAGGCAAACACCCTGAAAAGGTCACCTGCACTCACACAAAGCGACAGAGCACAGCTCACCTGCTCTTCAGTGGAGAGGAGTGGTTCTGTGACACGAGTGTGACAGGAGAAGGTAGGGGAAGATGCGACAGGCCTGGGTGACAGTCCACAAAAACAATCAACACCTAGTGGTCAGTGAGGGGCCTGGCAAGGCTAAACCCAACTCTCTTGGGGACGTGGCGGTGGTCCAGGTAGACTGTGAATAACACTCACCAGGGAATGGTGATGAGGGGAATTCTAGGGCCACCAGGCTAAGTCACAAGCCCAGCTCCAGCCCCTGGTCACACCAAGACCCTAGAAGCCAAGCCCAGGGAGACGAAGACACTACCAAAGGCTTGTCGCATAGGCACAAGGAACCTGTTGGAAACAGTCAGCACTGAATGCACAGGGCAGCAGGGCTGGGACTTGGTGGCAGGGCTCGAGGCAGCGGGCAGACAAGGTTAGCCAGAGGTGCGGGCTTGGCAAGGACAGCTAGCCTATTAGGCAGAAGGTGGGGCAGCCAGGCCCCAGGGTTGTAAGCCTAGGGACAGAGACAGAGTCGGGGTATCAGTCAGGCACTGGGGCAAAAGGCTAGGCAAGCAGAGTCCCAAGTGGATGATAGCCCTGGGTGTTGGAAAAGCAGGGGTACAGCCATCAGATAGAGAAAAGGAGGTGGGCAGCCAGGCAGAATAGGGGACTGCACATGCTCCCTGGAGGCTCCCAGCATGGGACACCGGCACTGGACAGTGACAAGAGGCTAAATTGAGCCCCAGGGGGAGTAAAGGAATCATGGGGGGTCCGAGTCACAGACGCCCCCAAACTCAAGAGGGAGACCTGTGTGGCCAGAGCCAGGGGTACACACATCAGCTGTTCTTATGCGCCCACCAAGGCCCACAACCGCAGGGCCAGGGGTTCACATTCAGCTGGGGGGTGGGGAGGTTTGCATGAAGGCTAAGCAGGCAGAACAGGCCAGTCCTGTCCCCTCCTGATGCACTCGACAGAGCCAGAGCTGCTGCTCTGGCATCTGGACAACCGCCCAGCCCACCCTGTCCCTGAGAAGCAGAGGCCATCAAGGGACAATCTAGATGTCAGGTGCCAAGCCCAGGGCCAGGACCATGGGCACGCTCAGTTAGGATCCACTGTGGATGACGGCTCGGACGCGTGAGCGAATGCAAGGGTGTGACCGGCAAGGCCCCTTTGAAATGGGGCAGGGGTAGGAAGCTGCACCACTCCCAAACTCCACACCCCCCCACCGATGCTTTGGCCCTAGTGCTCCCTTTGTGGCCCGCCTATCCTCTCAGGTGTGGTGGTCGAGTCCTTCCATTCAGTCACCTGTCCGAGCATACACCCCACATACTCTTACTGAGCCCCACTATTTACCAGGATGGTGCTGGGACACCCAGAGGAAGGGAGGGTTGGCCTAAGGGCACCCCAAGAGGTCCAGACTCCAAATTTGGAAGGGTAAAAGGAGAGAGGATAAGACAGAGAGAGCAGAGGAGACAGAGTCTGTGTCCACTGAGACACAGACAGGTCCCAGGACACAAAGAGATAAGTTAAAAGCCTGCAAACGAGAGAACTGGTCGTGTTGCCTCAGGAAGTCTAAGGGGAGACTGCTGCCTTAAAGCCAGATACTGTAGAGTCCCTATGTGAAGGCTGTTTCAAGGCTGGTAAGGTTTGTGGATCCTTCAGTGAACCTGAACTAAACATGATGGGTGAACACTCTTCAGACCCTTCCCAGCTTCTGAAATACCCCCAAGGCCTCCCAGATTATCAGCAGTAGCTTTGGGGGACTGTTATTTCACTGGTTGATAGAAGTCCTTTGGAGCCAGGTGTGGATCGCCATGAGTTCGAGGCCACCCTAAGACTACATAGTGAATTCCAGGTCAGCCTGGACTAGAGTGAGACCCTACCTCAAAACCCGCCACCCCCCAAAAAAAAAAATAAAACAAGGAAGAAGTCCTTTGGAAACTGCTGATCCTCCTCTTCAGGGGCAGTGTGCGGAGGGAGGGGTGTGTGTGTGTGTGTGTGTGTGTGTGTGTGTCCTCCAGCCCCTACACTCAACTCCATCCTGTACAAGGTAGTCACTGCATTCTGACCCACAATGCCTCCAAGCCTTTACTCAGTGGACTCACTGATAAAGGGAAGTTCTGTAAAACTTTTCTGGTTGCAATCACTTCCCTTCTCAATTCCACGCCCCCACCCCCACCCCCGCCACCCTGCACATACGTACACGCCAATTTGGCTGAAGGTTCTGGCTGGAGCCTAAAGTTTAACTGGAGTGATCTAATCTTAATTGATCTGCCTTGGGGTGATGCATGTACTGAACCTGGGACAGAGGCAAGTTTAATTCAGGGCATAACTGCTTCAGAGGTTCAAGGATGGGGTTAGGGAGTGGTGCTTCCATGTGAAGGACATGAGAGCAGGGAGCACGGAAGTGAGAGTTGGGGTGCTGGTGGGGGAACCCACGGCCTTGCTCAAACTGGCTCTAACACTGATTTGCACCCCTAGTCCTTACCCAAACTGTCCCCTAGTGATTAAGACAAATCACTGGCCTTGACAGCCCCAATCTCGTCAGTATACTGGAGCCAAACCCTAAACTATGCCTTCATGAGGATCCCTGGCATGTCAATATGGGGTACACATGGGTGTCGCTGTGAGGGCTCCCTGGCTCAGGGACTATGATTTGCACTCAGCTGACATCTGCTAGTGTGGCTTAAGTTCCAAAGTCCCTCACTGGGCCTGACACAGGTTGGAGGAGTGCTGGGGTGGACAGTGAGCTTTGTTGGGGGGAGAGAAAGAGAGAGAGTAACACAAAGTAAGCTGCAATCTGAACTGCGCTCAGCCCTCCTTCCCAGAGCCGCCTTCAACTTTCAACCCCACTCAGTGGGCCTCACACTGGGCTGGGGGCAGAGACTTCAATGGAGAACCAAAGCTGCGAGACCAAACGTAGAAGTGTGGCTTAAGAACCCAAGGCGCCCCTGCCCCGCAGCCGCCCGCTCAGCTCATTATGATAATCAGCGTGTTTTTCCTTCGCAGACAAAGAAGGCTCCTTATGAGACGAATATTGGAACCCAGCAGCTACCTCATTAGCGTCTGCGGCCTCTTCCTTCCACAAGGCCCAAGATTAGCCCTGTGTTCATTAAGGGAAAAGGGCAGAAAGTGGAATAAGACTGAAAAACCCAGCTGGGGGACAGGGGAGCCTCTTTTCTATGGGCCAGTCATTCACTGCAATCTTTCTTGTACCTTGGGGACTTAATCACCAGCCAAGAGGAGGGGGGATGAGGAGGGAACACAAGGTACAGAGGTTAAACCTGAGGGAAGGAGTTAAAAACCTAAAACGGGGTGATTTGATATGGGAGCTTCCTGGAATGTGTCACTGGAATAATCATTTTAAAAGCTTCCTCATGTTTTTTTTCTTCTTCTTCTTCTAAGCCTAACCTAAGCTAAGAGGAAACCTTTCTCTAGATGAGGTCTGGGTAGGGCTTCATATCTTCTAAGACTCACTTTCTGAATTCTGTGTCTTTAATGCCTTTTTAATTCTCCTTTTCTTCCTTCTCTCCTACACCCCCGTCCCCATCTTCTTCTTCCTTCTGTCTTGGGTCCTCTCAGTGGGAATTTAGCTTTTAAGAAAACCTGTTGTGAACCCAGTTGTATTTTCATGACTTCCCTTCCATCCCCTCTGCTAGTCCGAGGCTTACCTGGCGGATCTCACCTGACATGCCAGGTAAAGAAAGTTAACCCTATTTCAGCTGAGATGGGGTGGCAAGGAAGCCTGATCCTATGGTGTGGTCTCAGCACTAGGTAGTTCACCCAAGACTTGAACCCAGGTCACCCAACTCCTGAGTGCTCAAGTCAGCCTGGCCAGAGGCAGGTTCAGGAAGTTGGAAGAACCAACCAGGTAGGTGAGTTGCCAGGAAAACAGAGAACAAGGCAGGTGAGCACAGATACTCCTGTGTAGCTCGTGAAGTGTAAAATCAAGTAAACTGAGCCACGGAGCCAGGAGGCAGAAGGGAAGGAAGTGTGTCCTGGCTGGTGCTGGAGCGTGTGAGGGAAAGCTGCAGCAGTCTTTACCTGAGCGAGAGCCATTCGATGGCGCAGAGCAAGTCAGGAAGCAGAGTGGGTTGGAGAGGAAATTGGAGGTGAAGAAGGAAACAGCAGAATGTAGACAGGCGTCGAGAAGCTGTGAAGGAAAGACAGATATTGGAGTAGCCAGGAAGGAGAACAGGAGGAAACGGAGGTCCAGGTGAGGTGGGGGCAGAGTCAGGTACACGTCCCCCAGTAGGACTGAAGAGCCCATGGGGACAACGACATGGGGGCCCCATCGGAGAGACCACTTGGTAACCTCTGCTTCCCTGGGAGGTGGCAGGCTGATCCTGGACCAGGACAGGGAGTTGTGAGGATTAAATGAATGGAAGGTTGCAGAAGAGACCCTGAAGTTTTTCATTCACTGCAGGCTGGATTTCCACTGACCGTAAATGATGTGTGCGGAACAGTAGGGACGGAAAGAGCAAGAGTAAAAGCTCCCAGCAGTTCTGGGAGACAAAAGGTTCTCTCCTAATAGCCTGAGTTAACTCAAAGCAGGTCTCCGCCCACTTCATTTGTCACCTTCTAAGTCATCCTTCTACCTCCATTTGCCACATAATCCAATCAGCCCCTTTCAGAGGCCTGGACACTATTGTCCACTCCAAGCTGAGCTTCTCTAAAGCAACCCAGTTGTTTTTGTCTTGTCCGGACAAAACTGGTTGGCTTAAAAGGGGACCAAAGAAAGTGCTGGTCAAATGAGGGCCCCAATTAGCTTCCAAGAGACTGTTCTCATTATCTTTGTATCCTAGACCTAGCCTGGTACACCGGCCTCATTGTCAGCATCTCAGAAAATGTTTGTTGCATTAATGCCAATTTTATTTATTCTGGAATTTATGTCTTCAGTTCAAACACACATAGCACCTACTGAGTGCTCACTGTTATGAGAGAGAGTCGGGCCGGCAGTGGGACAATGAAGGTCAGCCTAGGGTTGTTAAGTGTCTTGCTATTTCCAAAGCAATTTACAAAGCACTTTCCTAGAGCTGCATCTTTCATTCTTCAAAGCACCATGTGGGGTAAATAAACTGGGTTTGCTTTTTTCTTTTTTTTAATCCCCATTTAGACCATGAAAGGAGTTAAAACTTGCAGAGGTTAAATGACTTGTATAAGGTCACACCGTTATTGAGGTGAAGCACACAGTACCAGCACGGGGGGCCTTGAGACAGCCCCCCCACCAAACCACCTTGGGCAGCTGGGATTTTAGACAGACTTGCCTATTGTCAAATGTTTGGTTGAAATAAAAAGGCTCTTCTTAGTAGACGCTAGGTGGGGGTAGGAGGTCAGGAGCAGCTACACTATGCCAGGGTTGAACTCTGACCTCTTCTCCCGCCTGGGAGCAAACCTAAAAAAAAGCTGGTCCTCCCCAGTGTCCTACTGAAAATCTAACCCCAGCCCCAAGGGATGACTCCACCCTCATACTGCGTTTCCAGCCTGCCTTTTAAAAATTAATGCAAGCCAATACCAAAACCATTCTCCTCTGGAAACAAAGCTGCTTCCTTACCTACCCATGACATAGGAATTACATGTGAACGTGATGTAGAAAGTGCTCTGGAAATGGCCACATGCATAATTCATGTCCTTACTCAAGCCTCTCCTTGGCCCATGGCTTGCTGTCTGTGGAAGTCCCTACCTGGTGCAAGGAGAGCCCATGCACAAGGGCTGCGAGTCTGTTGAGGGATGAATAAGACAAGTCAGTCAAAGGAGTGGGAGGGAATAGATTCACATACAATTCTTGTCAACAAACATTCACTGACAGCCTCTGCCGGGCCTTGCCCAGGCTGGTGGGTCTCATTTAACTCTCACAACAGCCCTAGGAGGTTGCTCCTAACATCCCCATTCCCCACCAAAGGGAGACATCCAAGGAGATGGGGGACATGCCTTTGGGGTCAGCCACATGCTCATTCCAGAAGCCCACCCACGGTCCTGGAGTTGCCAGCACAAGGCTGGTGACCCTTGGCCCAGGTCCCCCTCCTAAGAGGCTCCCAAAAGGGTCCTTCTGTTCAGGATATTGTAAGGGCATCAGCATGGTCAGTCCCTTTGGGGAGGGAGGCACTCCAGTTCGCTGGCAGAGGAACACAAGCAGGGACACAGAGGGACACAAGCAGACAAAGGCCAGGGGCGATGACCAATGCCCCCTCACTAGGGCATTGGTTCAAGGTTCAAGGTTGGAGGCTGGAGGGGGACGCTGGCTGCTCAGGGCTGCTCCTCTTCCTCCTTTGCTGTCCTGGTCCTGGGGGGTCAGCAGGTAGCTGCTCTGTGTGCTGGTGGGATCCAAGACTCCATGCTCCTAGGGCCTGCAAATGACCAAAGGTTAAAGGATCTAACCTTTAGTAATAGCCTGTGTGGGTGTCAGCTACAATATTATTGATTACAGTTAAATTAGACTAATGAGCTAACGTTTAAACTTGTCTGTAACGGCTGAGGGGTCTGGGGTTCACGAAGGAGAGGGGCAAGGACAGTTGGCTGGCCACGTGAAGGACGGTGAGGTACCACAGCACCGCAGGCACCTGGGCAGCAGCAGCTCAGCTTTCCATTGAGAGTGGTCTTGAAGATTAGGTGAGTCAATGATGTCATCCCTGCAGACCCTGTGGCACAGGAGGGGAGGCATTAGAAACTTATCTTGATGACCTCTAATGGCCAGGACAGGAACAGCAGAGAGAGGGAGGGGGCAATTGGAGGGAAAGGGAAGAAGTGAGTGGGAAAGGGGAGGAGGGAAGGCTTAGGAGGGAAGAGGGAGGGGTATGGAGGGAGCTGGGAGGAGGAGCAGGGAGGGGGAGGAGGGAAAGGAAGAAGAGAGAGCAGGGAGGGGGAGTTGGGAGAGGAGGGAGGAGGGGGAGGGGGAAGGAGGGGGAGGAGGGACAGGAGGGAGGAGGGGGAGGAGGAAAGAGAAGGGAGGGAGAGTTGGGAGGGGGAGGAGGGAGGAGGGAGGGGGAGTTGGGAGGGGGAGGAGGGAGGAGGGAGGGGGACTTGGGAGGGGGAGGAGGGAGGGGGACTTGGGAGGGGGAGGAGGGAGGAGCAATGAGGGGGAGTTGGGAGGGGGAGCAGGGAGGAGGAGCTGGGAGGAAAAAAAATGAAGGGAGGGAGGAAGGGGAGGAGCAAAGCGGGACAGGGAAAATAAGAAGGGAGGGGGAAGAAGGTAAGGGGAGGGTGAGGAGGGAGAAGAGAAATGGGAGGGGGAGGAGAGCAATGGGAGGGGGTAAGGATGATTTGATTGGCAGGTCACAAGTGGCAGCTGTATGCGCATGCGCAACTCAAGTCACAGTCTGGCAGGACCAGAAACCATTTTCACATAGAGACCGCTAGGGGGCGCACGGCCCGCACCAAGAGCGCAACCACCTGCGGCGCCCCCTCCCGCACCAGTGCGCAGCTGCCTGAGCCAAGCTGACGTAGGGATGGGGGGTGCTCAACAGGTCTCAAGCCTGTGGGGGGGGCACAGCCCACTCCAACTCATCTTACAGGGTCGCCATGATTCCCCAACGCCTGGCCAAGACACGTCTAGCCACAGCCAACTTACAGGCTTAGGGTAGCACACACACACACCCAGAGGGTCTTCTGCACCCCAAACACAGGGTTCAACTCACTCCAGAGCCAGAACCGGGAAGAAGCAATAAGGGGCTCCCCAGAACACAATTACACTTTTACTAAGTGAAAACAGAATTTTTTTCCTCCCACCTTCAGTAAATCAAATTAAGCACAATTAAAATTTAAAAGGCTCATTTCTCAATACACAACGCTCATATTTGCAGTCTCGGGGCACAAAATAAAATAAAGGCAGACCACTCTGTCCTCCTAGCATCAACATCCTTCGCCCCCAAAATCTTGCCTCCCTCCGCCAAGGGTCTTCAGACCCCTCACGATGGCGCCCAATTACCTTTTTTACAACCTCTTCCTCCTCAAATGAGTCACACCTTCCTAAGAACCCCTCACCCCCCCAAAAAAAATCGTTGAAAATAAACCATTCTGCGTCCACACTCTTCCGCGGCACCCTAAATCACGCAACCACTGCAGATAATGGGATCTCTTGCCTATGCGACCCCCATCGGGTACACGCTAGTGAACTCACAGACCTCAAAACATTTTCCCCATAGGTAAAAGAACCCGAAATCTTGCAGCAAATCCTGCTCTGACCCCTCCATCAGGACAAAGGCCACCTCCCCTCCCCACCCCGCCCCCCAAAATTCCGCAGTGCCACCAGCGCCCTCTTGCGGCCATCAAGAAAACCTTCCAGAAACCTGCCACGTAGCAGCCCGCTCACAGCCGCCCCCCCCACCAAGCCCGCTAGCCCAGGTTGAGGAGGGGGCGGCTCTGGGGGGGCTAGACAGGGACAAAGGAAACGGCAAAAGGCGATTTACCAAAAAATCAAAAGCCCACAACATGTCAACCCTTCCAGCGACCATCACACGAAATGCTGTAAAAAGCCACGGCCCCCAATTCCCAGTTCCCAGCGCCCAAACACCCCCTCCACACACCCCTTTTTCTGCAGTTCTCTCTCCCTTCTCCTCAGACCCAAGAACGCGGACTTTTCTCTCCAATCCAAACGACCTCCTCCTTGTACTCTACCTGTGGCCCCGATCCCGTAACCCTCGCTTCCATCACCTTCTCCAGGGAGCTGTTTCTGGGGGCTTTCTGCAGGTTTTCTCTGTACACCGTCTCCCTCCACTGCTAAAGTGTCTGGGCAGGGTAGATGCAAGGGAGAGCGGCCTCGGATTTCACTGGACATTTTGCCTGGGGTCTGTTCTGCACTAAACCTGGGTATTTAGCTTTGGAATCGTTCATGGACAAGAACCTCCACCCTGATGCCGGGGTCCACCAAGAATCTGGCTACAGAGTGAGGGGGAAATATGCCCCAAGACCCTTCTTTTCAGGTATCTCCCCCCCCCCAACTCTCGGGACACGTAGAATTCATCGCCGCCATGTCTCCCACCATTAATGTGATTCTAAAGATGACTTCGAACCTCCGGAATCAGGGTTTTGAACCCCTCCGCCCCGTAGCTGCAATACGCTAGATCCCAGCTAGATCTGATTGTTTCTGTTCTTCCTAATCAGAGTACCTGTCACCCAGCTAACCCCAAGGACTGGCTGAGAAGCGAGCCCTGATGTCCCCCCAGGAAAATGTGCCTCAAGATTGTCTTCCTGACAAGCTTTCCTGTCCAGTGCTTGGGGACCAGGCAAGCAGATGCCTTCGGCCGCAGGTCCCCAAGCATCGGTCTTTCAGCATGTCCAGGAGGACAGATCCCGACCCAGAAGGGGATGTTGTCTTCCTTTTGCACATCCTTCGCAGCAAAGGATGGCCAACCACTCACCCAGGTGAAGGACTCTCGAGTGGGCATCGGGCTCTCGACAGGAGCAGCAGCCATGGCCAGCAAGCCAAGCCGCGCTCCATCCCAGCTCTCCGCCGTCTGCGCTAGGGGATGGCTGGGTGGGGTTTATATGAAGGCGCAGAAGGGGTGGTCTCTGACGTCAGCGCATTCTGCTGCAATGCGCTCATTTCTCTAAAAGTGATTGGCCGGAAAAATGAGCCCCCCAGATTCTATGACAAATTGCTGTAGCCGCACCCAGACTGCAGCAAAGAACGGAGGAAAAAATTCTGCCGCAGTGCCCCTGGCCGCCATGACCAACACCCTGTGGTCGCTGGTGTTTTTTCCTTACATGAGCCCTGATGGTGGGAGACAGAGCAATGTGTGTGCACAATGTGTGTGGGAAATCACCCCAAGGGATGGTTGTCCTTAGGTGGCTGAGGATAAGGGTGGCGTGCCGGGGGGGTCGACAGATCACACACCCCGGTATAGAACATCGGTCAGAGGATACGGGCTTACGGAAAGAAATGTTTTCTGCTTATTATTCTGGAAAATGAAATAACTGGTTCCCAAATGTAAGCCCAGGGTGGTCACTCTGTCCTAGCACACCCCGTTTCTGATGCGCTGACTTGGACATGGGGGACTTGTACAATATCTTGGAGTTAGAACAGCCTTGATTTTTGAGTCTTGGGCTCTGCTGCTTACAACGTGTATACCAAAACCTTGTAACATCCCTCCCTCTTCAGGGGTCAGTTTCTTCTGTTTAACAAGGGGTACCCCCAACCAGGAGTGCCATACGAATGTAGATAAGAGCTGTGTCACTCTAAGAAAAGTATAAGTGAGGATGGGGTTGTAAAGACCTGATGATGCCTGGGGTACACCCCTCAAATTGGGTTGATTTCCCCACACTTTGAAAGATGCCACCGCTCCCCTCTTCCACCACCACCCCCCCTCAGCCCAAGCAGACAGACAGTGTCACATGTTGCTATGGAGCATAACTGCCCTGGACTTGGCACACGAGAGCTAATCCTTAACAGGTGGCACCTCCCCAGAAACTCTGCCCTGCCTTAAGTGGCAAAGTGGGCAGCACCGTCAATCAAATGTCCTCTTGCAAAGGTCAAAATGCTGTTGAAAGGGACTAAGGATCTATCTTAGGGTAACAGGTGGGTGGCAGCTGGGAGGACAAGGAAAGAGCGCCTGGTGACAGAAAAGGGGAGAGGATGAGTGATGGACCCCAAAAGGGAAAGCAGAGGCCCCAGGGCGGGCTCGGGTTGGAAAAGAGCCCTGCACTTCTTTGAAGGCTGGCAGTTGCTTCCAAGGCAGAAAGTCCAACAATCCAGGGCGGGGGGGGGGGGGGGGGGTGGAAGGGGGAACTGTAACCCAGATGAGAGATCCCGGGGCTAAAAAGCAAGGACAAGGGTGACCTCTAAGTCCAGAGCTACTGACCAAGGAAGTGAGCACTGACCATCCACTTTATTGGGCCTTGGGTTGGGGTGAGGGGGGGGCTTGGCAATATAGTTACCAAGATACATAGGGAAATAGGGATTAGAAGCTTCAGAGAGCTACCTGAATGTGTCAGATAAAGGGGTGGGGGAAGAAATAAAACGCCTATTTTTCAGCTCACAGAACATTCAGAGAGCCCCCCCAAAAAGAAGGCCACAGAAACAACACTTGCAAGCCAGAAAGCCCCCCATCAGTCACAGATGTCACGACAGCTTGAAAAAACCATGGCTCCAAGCGCCCCAGTCAACAGGAGAACATTTATTAGCCCACGGTATTAATAGCTAGGAAACAGCCGGAGCTGGCTGAGGCCAATCAACAACAAGGAGCCCCTGTCGTCAAGCCCCTATGGCCAATCAGACACCACAAGGCCTGGTTGCTAGCCTCTAGGGGCAGAGGCGAGGGGTGCGCATTGTCACGGGGTTCGTGTTCGTGGCCTGTGCGTGTAAACCCAGCGGCCACCAGAGAGCGTCAGCAGCCGTGCACTCGGGGGTCCCTGGAGGCTATCTTAGAAACCATGCCTCACACATCGGCCCTGTACCCTCAAAAGAACATGAGTTGATGCCCTTGAGGGAGTCTTGGAAGGAGAACCCTTCAACACCCAATAGCCATTCTCGGTCCTTCAGGCCTAGTGGCCACGAGGCAGAGGACGGCCTCCCAGGCCTAAGTCAACCTCTGCTTTTCTGCTTTGTTTTTTCCTCCCCTTTGGCCCCACATTCCCCAGTCTCCAGCAGCAAACCCCACCCCTCAGCTTCAGAGCCTGACAGGCCAAGGTAACAGACCCTGAAGTTATGTGTTTCTGACGAAAGGAGTGCGGTTGGAGCCTCAGCCCTGCTCCCTCCTGGCTGGGAGGCCAAGGTCCCGGCCCTTCCCCTCTCTGGGCCCCTATTTCCTCATCTGGAAAAAGGAAAGAGTTGGACAGGAGGGTCCCTAAGGAGCCTTCCAGTCCTGCTTTGCTTGATTTGAATGTATACATCAGGCGAGTCAAATGTCTTCCAGAACATTCTGCGTGACAGTAATTAGTATCAGGTGTATCCTGCAGTCCATGTGGTTACTTCATCACGCGGCTTTTCTTTCCATTGTATTTTATTTTAAACAGAACTCCATGGCAACATGTTTATCCTTCTGGCTTCCTAAAAGAAAGAAAGAGAAAGATAGGGGGGATAAAGGCGAAGAGAGAAAGAGAAGACGTAGAGGAATCTCCACTGAACATGGTTTAACCACAATTAAAAAAAAATCCATATGTTTAAATGTTTGTGTTGGCTTTTCTGGAGCTCAGAATCTAACTTTTTAAATATTTATTGGTCCCAAGCAATGGAAGAAATTCCTGAAGAAGCCAAGCCTATGACAGTGTTTGGATCGGAGCTGTTCCTCCATCTGGGCTCCCCTCTGAGGGCTCCCCTACTCAGAAAGGACATGTGCGGGCTCAGATGGGATCCACAGAGGAGAACAGAGGAGGAGACCCAGGTTTGAGGGGTGGAGCACTTTCTCTCCCTACATGCTGGGACGAAGCTCTGCAGGCCTGGAGGGCAGCCAGCGTCCCACAGGCTCGGCCTGCCTTGCCCCTGCCGCTGCGGCTGCTGCTAATGCTTCTTCCTCCTCCTCTTCCTCCTTCCTCTTCTTCCTCTTCCACATGAATCTAATGCAAGGCACACATTTTCTTCTTTGTGTGTGGTGTGCGTGTGCGTGTTCTTATGTGTGTGGGTGCACACATGCACATGCCTGTGGAGACTAGAGGGTAACCTTGGGTGTTGTCTTCAAGAACACATGTACATGTGTGTGCACCTGAGTGCAGTCTGTGAGCAAGCGTGTGGAAGGCCAGAGTAGGATGTCAGATGTCATCATCTACCTGGCTTCCTTGAGACAAGATCTTCCAGCGAATCTGGAGCTCAGAGTGGTTTTCGGTTTGACTGACTAACCAGCAAGCTCCACTCATCCTCCCTCCCCCCAGAGCTAGGGCTACAGCACGCATGGCCATGCCTACCTTTGCACATGGGTTTTTGTTGTTTTGTTTTTTTCAAGGTAGGGTCTCACTCTAGCTCAGGCGGACATGGAATTCACTATGTAGTCTCAGGGTGGCCTCAAACTCACGGCGATCCTCCTACATCTCTCTCCCGAGGACTGGGATTAAAGGCATGTGCTACCACACAGGGCACCCTTTCTGTTTTTATATGGTGTTTTTTAAGATAAGGTCTTCCTATGTGGCCCAAACTGGCCTCAAACTCATAGCAATGCTCCTGCCTCAGCTTCCCAGTTGCTGGGATTATAAACATAAACATTCTCCTTTTTCAAATTCACCCTCCAAAGCTGTCTGAGCAGTTTCCTATCCACGTGTACATGTTTGTGGGCAAGCGTACAAAAATACTAAGACTCTGCCAGGAAATGAACCCTAGATTCTCTTTCTTTGCTTCCAGCATGGGTTAACGTGCCCTTCTCAATAGTGCGGAGAGCTACTGCACCCAGTGCACCAGAGGGCCGCCTCACTGCATGTCCTCTAGAATACTGATGTCTGTGGGAGCGTGCTCTGCACTGCTCAGAGACTGCAGCAATAGTGAGAACTGATGCACTTACCAAGCGTACTGTTGCCAATTCAAATCCCTAAGGGTCGTATGTCCCAGACTCCCTCCCATCCCACCACAACCCTGAGGTAGGAGGATCACCGGAAGTTCAAGGCCACCCTGAGACTCCATAGTGAATTCCAGGTCAGCCTTGCCTAGAGTGAGATCCTACTTCAAAAAAAAAAAAAAAAAAAAAAAGTTGGAGGCAGAGGTAGGAGGATCGCCGAGAGTTCAAGGCCACCCTGAGACTACATAATAAATTCCAGGTCAGCCTGGGCTAAAGTGAGACCTTACCTCATAAAACAAAAAAATTTTTTAAATTTAAAAAATAAAAAGAAGTTGGAGAACAATTGAGAGAGACACCCACATCAACATCTGACCTCTTCCACACACACATGCATACATCACACACACAAGTGCACCCCACATGCACACACATTGCATACATGCAAAAAAATAATTTTAAGATAACAATTAAAAAAAGATTTTATGGCTGGAGAAATATTCAGCAGTTAAAGATGTTTGCTCACAAAGGGCTGCTAGTCTGGGTTCGATTTCCCCAGCACCCACGTAAAGCCAGATGTACAAAGTGGCACATGTGCCTGGAGTTTATTTGCAGTAGCGAGAGACCCTGGTGCACCAATGTTTTTTCTCTATATTAATTAATTAAATTTTTAAAGATGTTTAAAAAGCTTGGCATTGTGTGCTTTCAATCCCAGCATCTGGGAGGCTGAGGCAGGAAAATCTTGAGTTTGAGGCTAGTAATCCAAGAAGATGGATCCACTGTAGCCTCTTTCACGGGAAACTCAAGCACAAAATCTTTTCTGTAGGAAGTAAATAAAAGTATAGGCCCTTAGGATTCACCTCTTGCATAGTGTAAAACAGTTTCTACCAGAGCCATCCCCCCAGGGCACTGGGCAGGGAGCTGGGGAGCTGCATTACACTTCTGTCAGGCAGAGGGATTCCTAGTGGCTAAGAGCAAGAAAGCAAAGCAGCCTTCAAATATCTCCCTCCATCCTGCAAAGGAGACCTAGAGAAAGCCACAAGCAGAGGACAGGGCCAGCCGGGATGGTGCTTAGCCAGGCAGGCCACTACTGTGGGTTAGATTTTAGCAGTCGCATCGTGACACGTGGAAGAGGTGGCCACGTCGCCTGTCTCCACCCCCTCTCGTACCCCTGAGCTTTGGGCACAGGCCAGCCCCGGATTCAGGCAAGGGGTTTTCTTGGCCCCACTCCATGGAAATAGTTCCTTCGGTGGAGCAAAGAAGAACTTCATTCAACTGCCTGCGGCTAGGGAGGGGGTGGGTGGCTTTCACTGTGTTGACAGAGAGCAACCAGGCCTGGGGAGGGGCCGAGAGGAGAAAATGTAGTCCAGGTAGAACAGGACTGGAAAGTTTGCTTTTTTTTTTTTTTTTTAACAAAAAGATTGCTGACAGTTGAAAAATTGCCACCCCACCCAAAAGGCTGCAGGGGAAGATACTGGTACTAGATTTCAGTGAGGCCTGGAAGGGTCTTACTGTCAACTAGAAGGTCAGTGTGGTATTCAGGCCTGCTAATAGATTCAGCTCTCAGTCATTGCAGCTCCCCAGTGGGAAGTCAGGGAGACTACTAGAGCCTCCCATGCCCATTTGGGGTTTCCCGGGCACCCAAAAGAGGGAGAAGAAAACAAGGGGCAATGTGGGGTGTGCGATGGCCTGCAGTGCTGGAGACGGGGACAAGCAACACGCCTGGTTCAAGGGATGACAACTGAGGGGGTGTGCAGTGTTCAAGCAGATCCTGGCTTTCTTTCTTCGCACAGGTAGACCAGTAATCTCGCCTGGAGGCTGAGGTTTTGGGCCCTGAAATCCAGAAAGCCAGCCACAAGTCTTAAGTCCACTGGTTACCTGTGTGGCTGTGGGCCACTTGGTGAACCTCTCTGAGCCTCCTTCTCACACTCCACAGGCTAGGGGTAAAATGTGTCCCTGAGTTGAGAAGATAGTATGGAGAAAAGATTGTGTGCTCACTATACACACCCAGTGAGCTGCACATGCACGTCCCCAGATGAGTGAAGAAGAAAGCTTGTTTTTTTTTTTTTTATGTTAGCATTTATTTTATATGTCTAAATTTCTATATACTCACGTATATATACACACACGCACTGTTTATTGCTTTTTGTTTTGGCTTGTTGACGATGTCTTTATATAGCTGAGGCTGGATTCAAACTCCTAGTCTAAAGCTGTCCTCTTGCCTCAGCCTCCCATAGCTGAGACTAGCCCAGAGTGGCGATGCAGCCTGTAAGCTTAGCACTCGGGAGAGGCTGAGGCAGGAGGATCTCGAGTTCTAAGCCATCCTCGACTACACAGTGAGACTGACAAAAATGAGTGTACAAGGGAGCAAAGACCACAAGCCATTGTCACCATCCTGGGCCATTGTATAATTTTAAGAGCTGTTAACCCAACATAACAGGTCAATGGACAAAGGTCTATGTGTGCCCTGTCCTGCACCTCCCTCCCCTTCCATGTCACTGGATGTCTGCTGCTCTTCTCTCCAAAATTTTCTGCTCTGGGGGAAAGAGAACTTGCCTGGCATGTGCCAGGAAAATGGAAACATTTAGGCTGTCCTCACTGTAGTTCTAGGAGAGCTGGGAAGGCAGCAGCACTGGGCCTGGCAGTAACTTCTAGGGAGAAGGCAGGGAGGCAAGAGGGCAAGAGGGCTCTAAAATCAGGTGACCTTGCCTGAGTTATAATATCACCACACGCCATCTTCCTGTCTGCGCCTCAGTTTCCTTCTATGTAAACTGAGGGTGTTGGGGGAGTACTGACAGGGTCAAGCAGAGCAGAATATGTGAAGTCCTCCGCGTGCTCACACGTCTTGTGATGCCACCCCGACCCCAAGCTGGTAGAGCCTGGAATCTTTGCCAGAGCCTCCTGGTTGAAGTAGCAGCACTGGGGCTGGTGGTTGAGAGCTGGGAGCCTTTAACTACCATGCCCAGTCCTACCTGAGAATCCTGGGGTCCGAGTGGAAAGGTTAGCCCAGCTCTTACTGCCGGCACGTTGTAGAGCCATCCTGTAGCTGCATCTGACAGTCTACACCCAAACTTCATTTCCTCCCCTTTGAGGTAGCATCGCCACTGTGGGTTGTTGGCATGACCAAAGGGCACTGAGGATCATTCTAGAATGCCACAGGTCTCTGTGTTTCACACCCACCTACCAAGTCGCCCAGGCTTACTCTGAGCAAACGCTTTGCCCTATGAGATGCAGCTCCAATGTTCGAATGTTCAACATACCCTTTAGGTGTTTGCAGAAAGGATGAGCTAAAAGGCGGGGGCCTTTAGGTAAACGGAGCTGCCCTCCTGAAGCTGGAGGTAAAGAAGAGCAAACAGAGGCCGCCTTCCAGAGGCTCGCCTTGCTCCCACCAGCTCCCAACCCAAAGCTGCTCCTGTTGGGAACTGCAGGGCTGGGGTGGGGGGGACAGACAGGGAGCCTGGGGCGAGTGGGGGAATGATGGTGGTGCCTAAGACCCAGCGCCCCCACCCCAGGAAGCCTGCCACTTCACCTTGCATCGACAAAACTACAACAATGCATGCCAAAGGCTACCTGTGAACATAGAATGAGATCGACTGTGTTTTCAAAACCTTCCACATGACTCAGTTGCCAATGTCCCTGGCTGGAGAGGGAGACACTCCTCAGAGCCAGTAAGAGTAGGTGACACACAGGCTAAGGAGCCAGGCTGGCCACACTGCACACTGGTTGCCCCCAAGACATGCCAGCTGACACAAGGCAGGGCAGGGGGCTATCTGCATCTGCTCGTGTGTTCAGTTCAAGAAACACTGGGGACTGGCATTCCCTTAGGTGACACAGGTAAGATGGCAGGCACGGGGGGCGGGGGGTGGCCCTCCTCATAGCTCAGGGCCAAAAGGACGCTGGCTGTGCCCCTACTGTGGGCAGGCTCTGTGACGGTGCCTCCACTGGAATCTCAGGCAGACAAGTGTTGCATCCCAGTTCTTGAGAGTGGGCATCAACAAGCAGGAAATTGTCATTTAGCCAGCAAGGAGAGCAGATGGGGGGGTGGCATGCCCATGGGGAGCTGGCATCTTCGCCTGGGTGGGAGCATCAGGAATGTGGACCACGTCCTTTCCCGACAGTCTGGCCTTCTGTATGTTTCCCAGAAACTTGTACTGTTTACAGAGAGGGGCCTCTCCTGAGCAGAGACCATTCAGACCATGTTTGCTGCCCTCAGTCACTTTCTACCTGGCTCCAGACACAGGCTTCTCCTGAGTGTTGAATATATGGCCACGTGGCCGCCCTAGAGATCCAAGCAAAACCCTCTGGCTGCCGGGCCGGAGCTATTCCTGAAAGGATGCAGTGTACAGCCCAGGCCCTGCTCAGGGGTTCCCGCAGGGCCTCAGTACACCCCGCCCAGCCGGCACAGACCCAGGCCCGACTTCTAGCTGTTTCCACAGCACAAGCCAGAGCCTTCCTTCAGAGACTCCTGGGTGGATCTGCCTGGAAGGGCCCCGCTGGGGAAGTCAGGAAGTGACCAGGGGCCTCATCTGAGCTGTCCTCTTCCACTGGGCTAGAAAGGAAGTTGGGAAGGGTGGGGACAGGTGATAAGGAGAGGAGGAGGATGGAGGGGGCAAAGGTGACAGAGTGCAGGCTGCTGAGACCACTCAGCCTGCCCTTCTGGCACTGTTATTCTGGGGATGGAGGTCTCCTACAGAAATCCCCAGGGGTAGAGGCAGGACTCGGAGTGGAACTTGTGGGTAGGCTCAGCGAAGCCATGCATGCCTTCCTGAGGCCCTTGTTTACTGCCCATTCTGAGAATTCAAAGCTTAGTTTGGAGCCCAGAAAAGTACCCTAAAAATCAGGGCCTACACGTGCAACTTCTCACCCAGGAAGTGTGTGAGGATCTGTGTTTGGCCAAAATGCAGGAGCGAGGGCCTCGCCACCCTTCGGGGTGCCTGCTGGTCCCCCTCCATTCTGCAGCTCCAGGCTCTGGGGAAGGAGACTGGGTGCCTGGTAGAAGTGTGGAATACGTGGAAGATGATGCTGCACTGGTCACTCAAACCCCAGTGGAACCCCAAGACCTTGAGGTACAGCAGGATGGATTCATTCCCCAGGTGACAACCTGGCAGGATGGGGCCAGGCCTATAAAATGAGATCCAAGATCAGGCCACTTGGCAACCCCCAGTGCCTCCTTTGCTTTGGGCCCAGGATCAGCACTTCTCACCTCACCTACAAGCAAGGGTGCTGGGTCCCAGGTCGACACATTCTGCAGGGCATATGCAGGAAGCAACATTGGCTTGGGCCATGCCTCAATGTCTCTGCCGGACTTTTCTTTCACTGTGTCTTGGTCTGCATGCATCACAGGAGGCTGAGGCAGGAGGATCACAAGTTTCAGGTCAATTCAGGCTATGGGGCAAGACTCGGTCACACACAAACGAAGCTCTCCTTGCTTTTACTAGGCTCTTAAGTTACTATAAATGCCACCCTGCTCCACAAAGAATCTCCCATCATTTTTGTATGCATGCAGTCGACATGGGTACGACTTCTCAGGAGAGCTTTGTGGCGATATAAAGCAGATCACTAAATATCCGTGTGTCCCAGCCCAGCCATGTCCTCTCCAGAAATGAATCCTACAAAAAAACAAAAAATGACCACACAGTGCAACCTCGTGTCTGTCAATGTGGTGTCTGAACTTTGTGCTTATTTTGAGGCAGGGTCTTGCTATAGCTCAGAATAACCTGGAATGCACTTTGTAGTCTAGGCTAGTCTGAATCTCACAGCAGTGCTTCCACACCTCAGCCCTCTGAGCTCTGGGATTATAGGTGTGAGCCACCAGGCCTGACTCCAAAAGGTTTTGTTTGTTTTGTTTGTTTCTTTCTTTCTTTCTTTTGCAAGGTAGGGTCTCACTATAGCCAAAGCTGACCTGGAATTAGACTTAAGTTAGCCTCAAACTCAAAGTGATCCTCTTATCTCAGCCTCCCAAATTCTGAGACTAAAGGCATGCACCATGATACCCAGCTCCAAGGGGTTGTTTTGTTTTGTTTTGTTTTGTTTTTGAGGTAGGTTTTCACTCTAGCCCAGGCTGACAGGGAATTCACTATATGGTCTTAGGGTGGCCTCTACACATTGCAATTCTCCTACCTCTGCCTCTCAAGTGCAACCACGCTCTGGCCAAAGGGCTTTTTAAACCTAGTAAATAGCTCATTTAATCTCTGCCCAAGAGATAATGCATTTTGTCATACTTGCTTTGCAAATGAGGAAACTGAGGCATGGGTACAGCTAGCAAGAAGTGTTTCTCTCTGTTGAGTGCTGAAAGGGTAGGGGTCACACTGAACAGTTTTACATAGTAAGAAAGAATCCCAAAGAAAGCCAGGGATGAGTGGAGACAGTGGCACTGGGCACCACGTGTAATTCTGGAAGTTTCCTTTTCCCAGCACGAGGCTCTAGGGTCTTTGCCTTGGGATCAAATGGGTTCTCACTATACCCTATACCCACCCAGGCTGCTATCCTCTGGTTTATGAAGTTTCACAGTCAGTTTCCACCAAAACTGTGGGCAGGAGATCTGGGGCTTTGGGTGTCTTGTTTCTCTAAGATAATAAAAAGGCCGTGGAGGGCATGACCTTCACAAATCACAGCATGAGCAAGAGGAGGTCCGGTCACTTGAACCACAGTGTGGTGTTGGCATGGCCCTCAGTAAGCGCAGGAGAATGCCTGCGCCCTCCAGGCTCCACAATGGCAACCTCAAAACCTCAGGGATGCGTGCAACAAAGCCGGTCATGCCAAGGTCCAGCAGATTGGTGGACCATGAAGCACTGGCCATGGGACTGCGACTTTAACAAGTCTACACAGGGCTTGGAATTGCTAATGGAACCCAAAACACTCAACAGATCCCATTTTCAATGCTACCAAGTGGACCAGCCACACACAGACCTATCCCAAAGTCCTCTGGCCACCTGTGGAGAAAAGCGTGGCCAACAAGAAGAGCTCCAATGACTTTCGGCATCTTTGGGGGGGACCCTGAAGTCCCCCAGCCTCCTCAAGGACTCAGAGACCCCAAAGCCCATTCCTTAGTCCTCAAGGTGGTATAGGGAGAAGGGCCTTCATCCTCACCCATCCCCCACCAAGAGTTATTTGAAACCAGCAAGACCAGACAGGAGGCCCAAAAACTGCAGTGAGAGGGATTCTTCCTTTTCTTAAAGGAACACTAACTCCAACCTGCAGCAGCTGCCCCCGAGGGCCACAGACCGCCTTCTCTGGGTCCTGTTGTATGAACCTCAACACGGGCTTGGAAGGAGCGCCCACAGGCTTGCAAACTCAGGAGAGGGCCATTCCCATGGACTCTGGGCTAGGAAAGGGATGATACCCCATTTAGACCACAACAGAGCTCTTCAGAGTTCCTGAGGAGACACACAGGACTCATCTGACACCATATTGTGATGTGGGGGACTATGAAATAGGGTTGCATCATTGTTTGTTTGTTTTTTTTTTCTTCTCAAATTCTGTCCTGTCTTGGAAAAGTTCAAAGATTAAAGATCAAAAGGAAGGAACCAGCCAGGCATGGTGGTACATGCCTTTAATCCCCGCACTCGGGAGGCAGAGGTAGGAGGATTGCAGAGTTTGAGGCCACCCCGAGAGTACATAGTGAATTCCAGGTCAGCCTGAACTAGAGTGAGACCCTACCTTGAAACACCAAAAAACTGTTAAAAAATGAATAAAAAATAAATAAATAAAAATAAAGGTTAAAAGGAGATTGGTGTGGTGGCGCACATCTTTAATCCCAGCATTTTTGAAAGGCAGAGGTAGGAGGATAGCTGTGAGTTCAAGGCCCCCCTGAAACTACATAGTGAATTCCAGGTCAGCCTGGGCTGGAGTGAGACCCTACCTCAAAAAAAAAAAAAGAAAGGATCAAAAGGAAAAGGGTATCACTCGATTCTAACCATTCAGATATCCCCTGGCTTCATTTCAAGTATCAGATAAAGAAGAAGGGGAAATAAGGAGAATTCTTCAGAGACTGCCTCCCCTGAAAGAGACATCCCCGTCACAAAAACCTTCTAGAGTTGTTATATCAAGGGCAGCAGAGGCAAGTCTTTCACTTAGAAATTGGGACTGTGATCAAAACAGGCCCAGTAAATTATCAAGATCTAGCCTTGCGCACAGGTCAGGGCCACCCCAGGTAGAGGCGTACATATGGACGCATTATGTGTGCCATGCACATGTGTGGGGCCTGCAGGATGATACCAGCTTGGCCTCAAGGAAGCAGCGTGAGGCGTCCAGCATTCCCCCGCCCCTCGGAGCTGAGCAGCAAGAGCGGAGGTCTGCATAGGCAGGAAGTGAGACTGCAGCCCTCCCAGTTGAGACAGCACCACCCCCCACCGCCGGCCTCCAGCAGGGATTTCCTGGGCTTAGGATCCGCTCATTCACTGGGAACCAAGAACCTTGGGGGAGGGTTGACGAGTCATCAAGGTTCAATTCCTTTTGAAAGGGAGGGTTTTGTTGGGACTGGGAGGAGGTGAAGGACAAGGGTCTGTAGCAGTTTTGAGGCGGCCATCCACAAAATAAAAGACACATACGAAGTAGCCTGAGGATGGTGGATAACCTGTTGTCTGAGAATTATAAACCTGTGAAATACTAGAACCAGGGCGCATGGAGGCACATTTCAAGGTTCTGGTGCAGAGAGCTGCACTGGGGCCAGGCGGGGCTGGGAAGCCGAGGGAGAAGAGTGCGGTGGCCACTTACAGCGCCGAGGAATCACGGTGCGGCAAACCACTGGCGGCTGGCAGAGAGCAGTAACCCGTGGGCCAGGGACAATGGGTCAACGCCAACCAAGCAGGAGTACTCCCTCCGCATGGACCCACAAACTCAGCCCTTCTGGATGAGCTGAGTAGGGACCACTCCTCAGCTCCCAGCAGCCTGCCCTGTGCACAAAGCCAAGGGGTGAATCTACAGTTACCCAATTTCTCTGGAACACCCAAATCTGGTAACTCAGACACAAGCTAACAAAGAAGGTTCCCAGCAGATCTTATTCCCAAAGCACATCATGCCAGCTGCCATTTGCAAAACAAGCAGGGTTGGGTGGACGTTAACTCCTTTTTGCCCAGGCTTGGCAAATAGTCTGAATGGGTCATTCCATACAGGCCCTCATATCAGGGATTTCACAGACTGAAAGGGAAATTGGTACTGAAAAGTCCACACAACTCATGCTGCTTTCAGAAAGATGCCGTGAAAATGTCAGCATACGGGTCTAATGCAGTCCAGCAGAACACCAACTGGGCCTCTCAACGTGTGGACCAGGTCCACACAACTCACTCAGGACCAGAAGCTGGGGTTGTAGGCAACCTCGCAGCAGCCGCAGAACTGGGTGTATGGACGCTCTGGAACAGTTCATTAGGATGAAGGTCTAAAGAAATTGCCATTCTAGAATTTTGGCGAACAACCCATACACCTGGGACACACTGCAACTGAAGGAGCTGCAAGCCATGGTAGGATGTGGTAAGTTGTGGAGAAAGGTGGTAAAATGAAAAACAAAAAGCTGCCTCCAGGCAAGGATAAGCCAGGATATCCCGAAAGCCAAGATGGCTCTCCTACACAAATGAGAGCGCGGTCCTGCCCCGCAGACAGCTGGCAAGTTTCGGACACTGTACCAGCTGGCCACTGCCATGCCGGGGGCAGCTGGTGGATGCCCACTCTTTGTCTAAAGTGTAACTACAATCTTGGGGTAAAGCTGGAGATGCCAACTCTCCTGAAATACCCCTTGATCCCCAGGACTGAAAGAGAGAAAATGGATGGGTACAGTGCATCACAATCTCAAAGCAGACAGGGCTTGGGGGCCTGGGAGCAAGGCTCGGGCCTCAAGCCGAGAGAGCCATTTGCAAAACAATGGTAAGAACCCCACCCCCACCCCCACCCCCACCCCCGGAATCCCGCTCGCTCACTTTAGAATCTTCCATTTCGTGAAAAACAGGACATCACCACCAGGATTCCAGGAGCTGTTAGAAGGGTGGACAGGGCTGGGAGTCATTACCATTGTTACCATCGCCCCAGGTGGGAGAGGCACTCGGAGCAGAAAGTGATGCCTTAGACCCGAGGCCATCCACAGAGCGGTCACCTCCAGGATTACAGAGCTGGGCTACCGATGGTGGGGATAAAACTGTCCAGGCTGGCAGGGATGAACAGGGCGTCCAAAACCAGGGACACAAGTAAACCACAGCCCGAGGGCAATCACGGCAAACCACAGTCCCCTACTCAGAGCTGTGACAGCTACTGCATTTCCTAGACAACTGGGCCCAGGGAAGTCAAAGGTCCTGGGGAACCCAGTAAGCACACAGTTCTATCAGAGATGCCAAAACTCAACTCAACAGTCCCAGTGGTAAACAAAAAGGAGGGAGGATCCTCTTGACCCACACAGGACTCCCTTCCCATTCTAAGAAGAGACTGACAGTCCCAGGGCTCGGGCAATCTTGCTTGCTGAATAGCGGCACTTCCACCGTGCCATGGCCATAGAGACAAACAATGAAACAGTAGCAACAAGAACGCTGAGGTGAAGGGCATGGGACACCTCTGTGACAAATCATAGAACGAGCTAGCACACCGTACCATGCACTGAGCAAGGTGTGCCAGTGAATCACAGCATAAGCCCATAATATATGGCAGTCCAGGTTCCCAGGACATTGTACACAGGTATGTAGGGAAGCCTGGATCAGACTCACCATGCTCCAGGACACAGTGCACCGCGGCATGGGCACAGACAAGATGCACCGCGGCACAGTCCATCTCAGTACAAACGCACAGCACACCAAGACACAGGCACGCCACAAGCAGCGTGGCTGTAAGAGGCACCAGGACACAGGGCGGTGAGGAGCATCAGCTGGGAAACAATTTGCAAAGTGACTCAGGTACAATGCACTGTGACATGAGTTCAGGATGCACCGTGGCACAGATCCACAGGGCACCGCGACAGGGCACAACCTACCACAGCATGGCAACGAGAGGCGCTGTGGCGCAGGTCCACGGTGGGCAACAGGTTGAATACGTGTGCACAGCAGCAGGGACCCATGGTGCACTATGGCACAAGCACCGTGTAACACACCGTGGGTACAAGAGGTTCCAGGGCATGAGTCCAGGGTGCACAGCAGAATAAGTGATATACATCAGCATGAACGCATGTGCATGGTGGCGCAGATACAAGGTACCAAGACATGAGAGTACAGGATGCACGATGGCACGGGCACAATGACCTGGGTACAGGGTGTGCCACGGCACAGACCCACGTGCACCGGTGGCACAGGTACAAGGTACCACTGCAAGAGTAGAAGAAGCACCGTGACACGGGTCCACGGACGACCACAGCATGCACACAAGGTGCAAACAGCTCAGATAGCACAGCGTGATGTGAGCACACGACACTCCACCGATCCACAGACCCTGCAACATGGGCACAGTGCACCGACACAGGTTCAAAACCAGTGTGGCACAGTACGCCACGCACCCGCACAAGTACGTGTTACACCAGCAGCATGCACACAGGCGTGAGGCTGCACGGACGGTGCATTGCGACAAGAGAATATAGACACCCCGCGGCACACGCACAGCACACAGGTTCAAGACCAATAATGACCCAGGTACATGTGCCACCACCAACATGCTCAGAAGGTCCAAGGTGGCACAGACGCGTGCTCTGTGAGGACACGACTCCTCGCGGCACAGATCCCCAGCACACTGCCACACTAGTCATGACACACCGCGACAGCCACGGCGCACTGCAGCACAGGTGCAAGGTGCACGAGCAGCAGCACAGGTGCACACTGCACCAAGGCGCAGGTAGGTACAGGTGACACAATTAACAGGCACACATGGTACAGGATGGCACAGACACCTGCATTGTGACGTGAGTACATGACATCCGGCGGCACGGATCTGTGACACACTGTGACACAGCCATATTGTGACACCGGTTCAAAGCAGTTTGACACATGTGTGCACTGCACCGCGGCACAGGTGCATTTTGCACCATCATCATGCACACATGGTGCAAGGCACAGACACATGCATTGTGACATGACATGACATGACATGACATGACATGACATGACATGACATGACATCCCGCGGCAATGATCCACGACACACCGTGACACAGACTCAGCGCACCGCGGCACCGGTTCAAAGCAGTATGGCACAGGTGTGCACTGCACCACGGCACAGGTGCATTTTGCACCATCATCATGCACACATGGTGCAAGACACAGACACATGCATTGTGACATGACATGACATGACTCCCCGCGGCATGGATCCACAACACACCACGACACAGTCATAGCGCACCGCGGCACCGGTTCAAAGCAGTATGGCACAGGTGTGCACTGCACCACGGCACAGGTACATTTTGCACCATCATCATGCACACATGGTGCAAGACAGCACAGACACATGCATTGTGACATGACCTGACACCACGCGGCATGGATCCACGACACGGTCATAGCGTACCGCGGCATCGGTTCAAAGCAGTTTGACACAGGTGTGCACTGCACCACGGCACAGGTGCATTTTGCACCATTGTCATGCACACATGGTGCAAGACACAGACACATGCATTGTGACATGACATGACATGACATGACATGACATGACATGACATGACATGACATGACATGACATGAGACCCCGCGGCAATGATCCACGACACACCGCGACACGGACTCAGTGCACCGCGGCACCGGTTCAAAGCAGTATGGCACATGTGTGCACTGCACCACGGCACAGGTACATGTTAAACCATCAACATGCACACATGGTGCAAGACAGAACAGACACATGCATTGTGACATGACATGACCTGACTCCCCGCGGCATGGATCCACAACACACCGCGACACAGACTCAGCGCACCGCGGCACAGGTTCAAAGCAGTATGGCACAGGTGTGCACTGCACCACGGCACAGGTACATTTTGCACCATCATCATGCACACATGGTGCAAGACGGCAGAGACACATGCATTGTGACATGACATGACATGACATGACATGACATGACATGACATGACATGACACCCGCGGCAATGATCCACGACACACCGCGACACGGACTCAGCGCACCGCGGCACGGCACAGGTTCAAAGCAGTATGGCACATGTGTGCACTCCACCACGGCACAGGTACATTTTGCACCATCATCATGCACACATGGTGCAAGACGGCAGAGACACATGCATTGTGACATGACATGACATGACACCCGCGGCAATGATCCACGACACACCGCGACACGGACTCAGCGCACCGCGGCACGGCACCGGTTCAAAGCAGTATGGCACATGTGTGCACTCCGCCAGGGCACAGGTACATGTTAAACCATCAACATGCACACATGGTGCAAGACAGAACAGACACATGCATTGTGACATGACCTGACTCCCCGCGGCATGGATTCACGACACACCGCGACACGGACTCAGTGCACCGCGGCACCGGTTCAAAGCAGTATGGCACAGGTGTGCACTGCGCCACGGCACAGGTACATTTTGCACCATCATCATGCACACATGGTGCAAGACGGCAGAGACACATGCATTGTGACATGACATGACATGACATGACATGACATGACATGACATGACATGACATGACACCCGCGGCAATGATCCACGACACACCGCGACACGGACTCAGCGCACCGCGGCACGGCACCGGTTCAAAGCAGTATGGCACATGTGTGCACTCCGCCAGGGCACAGGTACATGTTCAACCATCATCATGCACACATGGTGCAAGACACAGACACATGCATTGTGACATGACATGACATGACATGACATGACATGACATGACATGACATGACATGACATGACATGACATGACTCCCCGCGGCATGGATCCACGACACACCGCGACACGGACTCAGCGCACCGCGGCACGGCACAGGTTCAAAGCAGTATGGCACATGTGTGCACTCCACCACGGCACAGGTACATTTTGCACCATCATCATGCACACATGGTGCAAGACAGCAGAGACACATGCATTGTGACATGACATGACATGACATGACACCCGCGGCAATGATCCACGACACACCGCAACACGGACTCAGCGCACCGCGGCACGGCACCGGTTCAAAGCAGTATGGCACATGTGTGCACTCCGCCAGGGCACAGGTACATGTTAAACCATCATCATGCACACATGGTGCAAGACACAGACACATGCATTGTGACATGACATGACATGACATGACATGACATGACATGACATGACATGACATGACTCCCCGCGGCATGGATCCACGACACACCGCGACACGGACTCAGTGCACCGCGGCACCGGTTCAAAGCAGTATGGCACAGGTGTGCACTGCACCGCGGCACAGGTACATTTTGCACCATCATCATGCACACATGGTGCAAGATGGCAGAGACACATGCATTGTGACATGACATGACATGACATCCCGCGGCATGGATCCACGACACACCGCGACACGGACTCAGCGCACCGCGGCACTGGTTCAAAGCAGTATGGCACATGTGTGCACTCCACCACGGCACAGGTACATGTTAAACCATCAACATGCACACATGGTGCAAGACAGAACAGACACATGCATTGTGACATGACCTGACACCACGCGGCATGGATCCACGGCACACCACCACACAGATCCACGGCATAACGCGGCACACGCACAGCGCACCAGCACAGGTGCATTTTGCACCATCAACATGCATACAGGGTGCAGCTTGGCAACGACACAATGCATTGTGACACAAGTCCGGGCCTCCCCACGGCACCTATGCACAGCACACCACCACACAGGCGCAGCGCGCCGTGGCACAGGCTCAGGAGCAATATGGCCCAGGTGCACAGCTCACCTCAGCTCAGGTACACAGTGCGCCGCGGCACGGCACGGGATGTACCGCGGCACCCAGGCACCCATCCGCAGCACGCGTCAGTAAAGGTCCCCTGGGATACCCAGCACTGTCAGGTTGAGTCACTTCTCACAATCATCTTGACAATTTGAAATCACTGAAGTGAGGCTTTGATGCATCTCATTCTCTGTGCCACCAGGCAACCAAACCACATGTTAGCTCCACACACTTCCCTCTAGAAGTCAAAGGGTGAAAAAGGCATTTAGGCAGCTTAGCATGGTCTTAAGGTGGCCCCTGTCACTTCCAGATATCCTTAAGGCCAGATGCTCTAGCCCTCTAGCTTAACCCTGAAAAGGGGCTGGGCAGAGCTCTACCTTAACACCCCTACAACCCCCACCTTGCCTGCCAACCCAACCTTTTCAGACCCGCCCGAAGTAGCAAGAGCTGGTAGGGGTGGGTGGAAATCTTGAATTCTGATTGTCTGGTGCTCAAGCTGGGGTGGGGAGCTTTTTTTGCTTCTCAAAGGAACATCAGGGAGCCGCCCTTCAGCCCAAAGACTACCTTCCCTGAGGGGATTGCCGGGAAGGCATTCACTTCCTGGTGCTGACTGTGGCGTCCCTTTGCCCCAGGCTTCAGGGGAACTTGCAAATATCATAGGCTTGGGGGCTGGGTACGGCTTCATCCTTCCACTGAGAAGAGCAGGGCTCTTTGGGGACCCAGGTGTCTGGCTTCTGGCTGCACTTCTGTTTCACTGTGATCTCAGGGGTCTAGGTGGCATTTATCTCACTAAATCTCTTGTTTTCCTTTGTAGAGTGATGGGTATCCAACCCAGGATCTTGTGCCTGTTTGCCTAGCACTCTACCATTGAGCTCCACCCCAGTCATATTTTATTAGATCTTGACATAAGTCTCTGGAGGGGCTTTTTATTTTCCAATATTACAGATGCCTCGGGCAGGACAGCCTGGGCACCATGGCTCCTCCACTGTCAGCGCTAAGGTAGGATTCCTGGCCTGTCACAGTCCTCGCCCTCTGCTTCCAGGAATGCAAAGTTTGGGGACAGAAAGAACCTGGAGATGAAGCTTGAGGGGCTAGCGGTGACGAGGAGGGGCCTGAGCTGAGCTCGGGGATGACAGTGGAAGAGAGCCCGCAGTAGGGGCGCTGCGGGTCCCAGCAGCTGGAACATTCTGAGAACTGTACCTCCCACGTCTTTCACGACCAGCGCTCCACGCTCAAGGGTGTCGTCAGGACGCTTGCGGGCCTCTGGAGGATGGTCAGATGCCAACGCGTGGAGAATGCCAACAGCCAGGGTTTGACGAGTGACAAGCTGGGAAGCCAGACAGCTCCCTGTGGACCACTGAGGCAGAGGAGACAGTGGAAGAAGGGTTGCCTTGTTCCTCACACTGCAAGAAAACTCCCGAATGCCTCCACGATGTTCCCTGGAGTCTCATCTTATTTAATTGTCGCCATAGCCCAATCAAGAAACTGTCATAATATTTTAACCTTTAAGACAATTATAGGAATAATTCTTGTTTCTTGTTTAAAAGAGAGAGACAGAACACAAAACAAATATCAAAGGATGCAATGGGGTATGACTGAGAAGCAGCCATTTCCCCCCACTCCTCCCCGCCTTCCCATCCTGCAGGAACCCAAAGCCACGTGGTCCAGTTTTGGGGTTTGGTACTATGGTTGTGTCAGGAATAAGAAGATTGACCTGGAGAGAAGACCTTCTCCATAGGGCATGACATCCCCCCTGGAGGGTCTGGACACTCTAGGTTTCAGGGCGTCCCTCTCTCTTTCACCAGATTCGAGGTTCCTGGTGGCCCGAGGTGGCCTTCAGAGTAACCTTTTGCTGTGAAGGCACCCTCCCGATGTGGAAAAGGAGGGAGTCCTAAGAACAGGAGCGAAGGCCACCCCTGAGGGGAGGGGGGAGGTGTCGACTGTGGAGCAGGGACAGGCTAGTTGACCTTTCCCTTCCTCTCCAGACCGTTCTCCTTGAAATGCAAAGAGATGGGTGGAATACCTGTTGGGCCACTCCTGGGTCCGGAACTAGGTGAAAAGGCCTTGCCTCTCGCCTTTCAACCCTGGAGGAAATGCAGGTTTTGGGTGTTAAGTGGATACCACTGTGCGGAGCTGACTCCCGTTGGGACCGCGTGCTCATGGAGGGGGAGGGAGGGAGGGAGGCTGGCCCAAGGGGGGCATTTTCTCCTTTTTTCCAGGCTCCCATTCCCCTCTCCTCTGCCCCATCCCAGGCCGTCTTCCTCTCCTTCCCTCACGCCTGTGGCTCCGACTGCGAGGAGCCAGTTTCCAGTGCTGACACTATGGCTGCTGCACCAGCTTCCAAATAAGAACTTAGAATATGGAGGTTTGCCCTCCAAGGAGGACCAGAAAGCCATTGTCCCTGAAACCTAGCCGGGCCCCACAGCTTCCCTTGGGTCTCTGGAGCAAGGATGGCCAGGGCAGTATAGTGAATACTGGTCTACACCCAGGATGGCCCCCTGTGAACACAACCATTCCCGGCCTGGCGTCCTGAAACTAGGAGAAGGCCCTGGAAAGGCCGGCCACATTTGTCGGAGCCGAGGAGGAACAGGCTCTACGGGAGGAACGAGAAGGAAGCCACACAGCAGAAGGCTGCAGCCCAGGGCAGCCCAGGATGGCCAGAGGGACCTGGTCAGTGGCCCGTACACAGGACTGGTAGTGTGGCTACATGCCTTCAATCATTCCCATTTCATCCCATACCTGGCTCAGTGGTTTCACAGTTCCACAAGTGTCCAAGCACGCGATGTGGTGTCAAACTGGGACCAAGAGGCCAGCATCAACCCAAGCCAGACAGCCCGGTGGAAGTCTTCCTAGCTGTCCCTGTCCTCTGCAGGGCGCGGGTTCCACTCCCAGATCACAGGCAGGCACATCCCCGAAAGGGGACTCTCCTCCTTGGGCTTTGCCCTTTTAGTTGACAATATACTTGTGTGATCCAACCTAGGATAGTAAGAAAATGAGATCCTTGTGAGTAAAATGTGGAACAGTTTCTCAGAAGCAGGAGGCCCCGGTTCTGCAACAAACCCATTGTCTCATTTGACAGTGGCTCAACGTCTCAGTCTGACTTGGCCCCCTTTCCCACAAAGACCCCTCTGCCAGTAAGGTGGGTTGTTTTTGTTTGTTTTGGTTTGGTTTGGTTTTTTGGTTTTGGTTTTTCGAGGTTGGGTCTCACTCTAGCTCAGGCTGATCTGGAATTCACTATGTAGTCTCAGGGTGGTCTCAAACTCATGGTGATCCTCCTACCTCTGCCCCTCAAATGCTGGGATTAAAGGCATGCGCCAACATGCCCAGCCTAAGGTTTTTTTGTGTGTGTGGTTTTCTTTGTTCTTTTTTTTTATTGTATTTTGTTTTAGAGAGAGGGAGAATTGGCAAGCCAGAGCCTTAGCCACTGCAATCCAACTCCAGATGCTTGTACCACATAGCAGGCGTGTGCGACCTTGCACTTGCCTCACCTTTGTGCATCTGGCTTACATAGGATCTGGAAAATAGAACATGGGTCCTTAGGCTTTGCAGGCAAGTGCCTTAACCACTAAGCCATCTCTCCAGCTCCCAGTAAGGTTTATTAGGAGAGTCTGCCAGACCCACTCATTCCCAATGGGGTCCACAAGTGATGTGAGCTGAAAGTTATCAGTGTTTCTGGAAAGGTCAGACAATTCATCTCTTGTGACTCTTCTTCAATTTGAGACCCTTGTGGAAATACTGTCCCAGAGGGGACCAAGGTACTTAGTCCTTAGCCTCCTATCCCCAGTTGAACCCATGCCTCCCCAGCTATGTGCTCCACGGTAAGGCAAGCAGACGCTCTGACCCCTGGCTTAGGGGGAAGGGCCTGCAAAAAGACGCCAGCTATGTGTCAGGAAATTTTCTGGCCTGCATTGTTGCTCACACCTGTAACCCAGCACTTGGGATGCACAAATAGAAGGATTGACATCATGGCTAGCCTGGACTAAAGAGTAAGCTGCAAGCCAGCCTGAAGCTTTACAATCAGGTTATTTTTAAATTTTTATTTATTTATATTTATATTTTATTTATTTATTTACTTTGATTGTTCGAAGTAGGGTTTCACTCTAACCCAGGCTGACCTAGAATTCACTTTGTATTCTCAGGGTGGCCTTGAACTCACTGCAATCCTTCTACCTCTGCCTCCCGAGTGCTGGGATTAAAGGCGTGCACCACCACACCCGGCTTATTTATTTATTTTTTTGAGAGAGAAAGATAGACAGACAGACAGACAGAGAGAGAGAATGTGCATCTGGGAATTGAACCCAGGTCATTAGACTTTGCAGGCAAGTGCCTTAACTGCTGAGCCATCTCTTCAGTCCTACAATGACATTTGAAACCAGGTCTTGTCAGTCTACTAGATTACTTCTTGTTTTTCACAATGACTTCAATTCTTACTAGCCTTTTGTATTTCCACAGGAATTTTAGAACTCACAATGAGTTGGCCAGTTTTGATCTTTAAAAAAAAAAAATCCTTCTTGGATCTTTATTGTTTGTATTTTTATTGTGTTGTAGATTAATTTGGGGTGGGGGAAATGACCTTTTAGTTTCTGTTTGTGTTGTTTTTGTTGAGACAAAGTCTCACTGTGTAGGCCAGGCTGGCATCTATCTCAGCACCCTCCTGCCTCTTCCTCTTGAGAGCTGGGATTACATACCTGTGCCTTCACACCTATCTGAGAATCAGGGAAATTGCTCAGTGCCATTGGGCACTTGCCATGCAAATGTGAGGTTCCTGTACCCCACATAAAGCTGGCAAGAAGGAAGCAGAGACAGATGCATGGGATATGCAGCCCTGAACAAAAGACCTTGCCTCAAATAAGGTGGACGGTGAGAACTGACACCCCAGGGTGTCCTCTGACGGCCACGCGTGCACTGTGGCACACACATGCCCACCCTCACACACGTGAACACATACACAAAGATTAGAAATAAAATGACATCCTAACATTGAATCCCCTAACGCGTTAGCAAGGCATACCCCTCCGTGTACTCATGTCTTCACCTTGTCTTAGTAATGTTTCGAGGTTGTATCGTGCCAGCCTCTCATATCTTTTGCCAGATCTATCCCTTGATATGTAATATATTTCGATCTTACTTTATTTTTAGAAGGATGTTTGTTAGTAGTGAAACTGTATGTTTTCTGAAGAGAAGCCAGGAGGGAATTCATACCTGGTACTGGAAACCTAGTCAAGAGCCTATGGCTGAGGAGCTCTTAAACCCTAAAATGGAAACTACTACTGTCGTCTGGCAGGATGGATACATTATGACGACCAAATTGCTCTCTGAATACTGACACTTAAGCCCATATATTAATGCTACTCTTACATTTGGTTAGAGAAGCTTCTCTTTTCAGATGGCTAGTGACCACAGAGGTGATTCAAAAATGGCCAAACTGCAGAAAAGAAGTGACAGTGGAATGTTCAGCACTAAATGAGACATCTCTATCACACCCCAAGGCTCAGAGAACATTGTGGAAGAGGTGGTGGTAAGAATGTAACATCCAAAGGCAGGCGAGGACAACTTGCAAAGGGGCCATGGTGTTCATGGCCTCACAGTGGCTGATGCTACCTGCACAAGACCTGCATGATAGGGGGGGAAATGATGTCATCGAGCTGGAGGGATGGCTTAACAGTTAAGGCATTTGCCTGCTAAGCCAAAGGACCCAGGTTCGGTCCCCCATGACTCACGTTAGCCAGATGCACAAGGGGGCACACGCGTCAGGAGTTCGTTTGCAGTGGCTGGAGGCCCCGGCACACCCATTCATCCTCTCTCTCGTTCTCCTTCTTTCTGTCAAATAAATAAATAAAGATAAAATATTTTTTAAATGATGTCATCAAAATAGAAGAGACACTAGTTGGAAAGAAGGAATTCAGTGGCTGGGGGATTTGGGAAGGGAAGAGAATAATATTAGGAGAGGATTATGATCATGGTATATTGTCTATATATATGAAAGTTGTCTATAAAACCTTAAAAAATAAAATAAACTGAAGCCAGGCACAATAGCTCACACCTCTAATCCCCACATTCAGGAAGCTGAGGTAGGAGGAACACCATGAGTTCAAGGCCAGTCTGGGCTGCAGAGTCAGTTCCAGGTCAGCCTGGGTTAGAGTGAGACCCTACCTTGGGTTGGGGGAGGGCTGAGGAGATGGCTTAGCAGTTAAAGGGGCTTGCTTACATCCTAACTGCCTCAGCCTGTGGCCTGGGTTTGATTCCCCAGTACCTATGTAAAGCCAGAAGCACAAAGTGGGCCATGCGCTTGGAATTCCTTCGCAGTGGCAGAAGGGCCCTAATGTACCATTCTCCCTCTCTCTCTCTCTCTCTCCTTGCAAACAAATAAATAAAAATATTTTTAAAATAAAAAGAGGCTGGCATGGTATCTCATAGCTTTAATCCCAGCACTCAGGAGGCATAGGTAAAAGGATTGCCATGAGTTCAAGACCAGCCTGGGACTAGAGTAAATTCCAGGTCAGCCTGGGCTAGAGCAAGACCCTACCTAGCAAAAACTAATAAAGACATAAATAGATAAAATAAAAAAGAATAAGATGCATTAAGAAGTAGCTAGGCATGGTCGCACACACCTTTAATTCCAGCTCTTAGGAGGCAGAGGTAGGAAGATAGCTGCAAGCTTGAGGTCACCCAGAGAATACAGAGTGGATCCAGGTCAGCCTGGGCTAGAGTGAGACCTTTTTCTTTCTTTCTTTCTTTTTTTTTTTTTATCTCCCCTGGTATTCTTTTTCTTTTTTTTGAGGGAGGGTCTCAATCTAACCCAGAATGATCTGGTCTTCACTATATAGTCTCAGGGAGGCCTGGATCACTGTTCTTTTTCTATAGATAGTATTTTTCTTCAGCTTCTGATTCTTTACTGTGATACATGGAGGCACCCTTGGCTTTTCCATGTTATCATGTCTGCTTGCACTCTCATTAAACTCACCTTTGTTGCAGTAGCTTTGCGGTGCTGGAGTTCATGAACCACCCCACACGTCCCTTTCTACCTTTCTATTGTCTGTAGAGGGGTGATGGCATCGTCTTTATGTTCTGGGTTTTTTTTTTTCCCCCATTTTCGAGGTAGGGTCTCTCACTAGTCCAGGCTGACCTGGAATTCACTATGGAGTCTCAGGCTGGCCTCGAACTCACAGCAGTCCCCCTATCTCAGCTTCCCAAGGGCTGGGATTAAAAGTAAGTGCCACCACACCTGGCTGCCTTTATCATTCTTGATATTGCTAACATTATTTTTCTAATCTCCCTGACGAGAGGCTTATCCATTTTACTAATATTACTTTTATTGCTGTGACGTATTATGGGTTGGACTTAAGGTCTTTCACGTGCTAGGTAGGCACTCTGAGTTATATCCACACCCTATTTTAATGGTTTGTTTTGATACAACATTTCACTGGGTTGTCCATGCTGGCCTTAAACAGGCTCTGTAGCCCAGGCAGGCCTGGTACCCGCTATTCTACTGCCTCAGCCTCCCAAGCAACCAGGCTGACAGGCTTGACCACCAGGCCAAGCCTCACCCATGTGATCAATCTTCCAAACCATCAGCTTTTGGTTTCATGGATTTTATTTTATTTTTTTTTTTTTTAAGGTAGGGTCTCATTCTAGCCCAGGCTGGCTTAGCATTCACTATTTAGTCTCAGACTGGCTTCGAATGCAAAATGATCCTCCTGCCTTGGCTTCCCGGCTCATTTCATGGATTTTTAAATTTATTTATTTATTTATTTATTTATTTATTGAGAGTGAGAGAATGAACATGATAGCATCTCTTGCCACTGAAAACAAATTCCAGATGCATGCACGCACCACTTTGTACATCTGACTTTTCATGGATAGTGGGGAATTGAACCCCATCAACAGGCTTTGCAAGCAAGCATATTTAACTGCTGAGCCATCTCCTCAGCCCCCTCATATATTTTTCTCTACTACTTTTGTTTCATAGTTTGTGGATTTCTGTTTTGATCTTATTTCCTCTCTTCTGTTGACTTGAGTTTAATTTAATTTGCCTTTTTTTTTTTTCCCTGGGCTATCTAGAGACTCCAGATGAGCCAGTCTGGGCATTCACTGTTGTAAACGTCTGCCTTCCTGCAGCCCAGGCCACAGGCCTTGAAGTCTGATATTCTGTATTTACCTTTTCCTTCATTGTATGAGTTTCTGACCTAGGGTGGGGGTATAAGTCTGTAATCCCAGCACTCAGGAAGAAGAAGCAGGGGGATTGCCACAAATCAAGGCCAGCTTAAGAACATATCAAAACCCTGTCTCAAAAAAATAAAAAAGACGCAGTAAAAATAAAATAAATAAATATTCTCTACGTCCCCGTGTTTTTCTTCTTTTTTATTCCCCTTTGACTTGTGGGTTGTTCCAAAATGTACCATGACATATGACCTTTTAAATACACCATGACTGGTTTCATGGCCCAGAATTTGATCTATCTTTGCAAATGCCCCTTGTGCACTTGAAAGGAATGTGTATTCTTCTGTCGCCGGGTGGAGTGTTCTATAAATGTCAGCTATGTCCAGTTGGTGGCTCAGGCCATCCAAGCCTGCATACCCTTGCTGGCTTCCTACCTACTTGCTCTATCAAGTATTGGAAAAGAGATATTGAAATATCCAGCTGTAATTGGAGATTCCTCTATTTTCCTGTGTAGGTCTTCATAAAGCTGGAAATTGTGCTATTAAGAGATGTAAGTGTGCAGGATTGCTGCGTCTAGTTGATTAATGACTCCATTACCTTTATAAAATGAACCTTTTGCAGCACTGGTAAGGTGCTTTGCTGGAAAATCGACTGGTCTCATGTTAATATACCCTTTATTTGCAGCAGTGGAGATGAGGCCCCAGTTCTCACTCATGGTAGGTGGACACCGCACCATGGAGCTACACACCCCAGCCCTCCACTTTATTCTGATTGGGGACATCATGGTGGGTCCCTTACATCCTTGGCAGCGCTATCCTTGAGGAACATTAGGTCTCTCTTCTCTGTTCACTGGGATATTTATCAATTTAATGTGATTACATTTTTTCACTTGATCTTAGCTAAAAGGCTGAAAGCAATGGTGATTATCATTTTTTTACTTTTTTTTTTTTTTTTGAGAGACAGAGGAGAAAGAGGCAGATAGAGAATGGGCATGTCAGGGCCTCCAGCCACTGCAAAGGAACTCCAGGCTCATGAGCCCCCTTGTGCATCTGGCTTACATGGGTCCTGGGGAGTTAAACCTAGGACCTTTAGCTTTGCAGGCAAATACCTCAACTGCTGAGCCATCTCTGCAACCTGTGATTATCAATTTTATTGGTTTTCAATTTGTTCTCTCTTCTCCCTTTCCTCTTATTTGGATTAATTTTTTTTTTTATTATAGTGATTTCTCTTCTCTGTAGGCTTACAGTCCATAAGTCTTTACTTGGTTGCTTTGGCTGTTGCCTCCAGGTCTGTAAATTAACACAAGCTGTTAATTTCACAGAATGCAAGAATCTTACCTAAGCTTCCATTTCTCCACTTTCTATCTATGCTCTTGACATAGGTTTTACATATACATATATATATACATTCTAGGCCATATATATGCATGTATGATATATATATATATGTAGAGAGAGAGAGAGAATGCATTGCCAGTATTTTTGGGTTAACTTGTCATTTTTTTTTCTTTAAGTAAATTTAATGAATTAAAACCTAATCTTGTCAGGTGTGGTGGCCTTTAATCCCAGCCCTTGGGAAGCAGAGGTAGGAGGACTAACGTGAGTTCAAGGCCAGCCTGAGACTACATAGTGAATTCCAGGTTCACCTGGGCTAGAGTGAAACCCTACCTCAAAAAAAAGCCAAAAAAATAAAATAAGTAAAAAATCTTGAATATTTACCAAGCAGCAACTACCATGTTAGGTGTTCTTTCTTTTGCATAGATGCCTCTCTCCTGAGGTGTGGATGTCTCCGGGTGATGCATTCTTCCACCCTGGAATGTCAGTAAAAGGCTTTATCTCTCCTTTTTCTTAGAAGAAACTTTCAGTGAGGAGAAGGTTCTAGAGTGACAGCTCTTCCCTTCAGGATGCTTCATCTACCCCTGCTTCCAACCTCTTGCTTGTATTGCTTCTGGTCAGAAAAATGTGCACTAACCCTTGTCTTTCTCCCCTTGTAAATACCATGTCTCCCCCGACCCTTTGGCTGCCTTCAATGCTTTTTTCCCCTATTATTACTGATTTTGGGGCAACTTGATTATGATGTGTCTTGGTGCCATTTTTTTCTTTTCCTTGGTCTCATGCTTGGGGTTCCCAGAGCTCCTTGGGTTAAGATCTTACTGTCGTCCACTTTGGACAAGCACTATTTGCTTATTATTTTTTCACATATATTTTCTGTCCTCACTGTCCCCTGTCTTTAAAGTTCATCCCAGTACCTGTGTATTAGGCTGCTTGAAATCACCCAACAGCTCATTAATGCTGTTTCGGTTTGGCTTTTCTTCTGTACCCGTTTCTTTCTGGATGGTTCCAGCCTGCTAAATGTTCAGTTTCACTGATCTTTCCTTCTGCAATGTTTAGGCTTCCAACATCTCTTGCAGTGTAATTTTCACCTTACAAGTTCAATTTGTTTCTTTGTGGGTTTCTTTTTTGTTTATTTTTGTTTTTTATCCTCCATGTCTGTACTTAACTTTTTGAACATATCAGATACAGTTACAATCAGTGTCTCAATGTCTTTTTCTGCTAATTTCAACATCTGTGTAAGTTCTGGGTCAGCCGTAATTAGCTAGTCTCCTCATTGTGGGTGGCATTCTTGCCTCTTTGAATGTCTGGTAAGCTTTTTAGCTGACTGCCAGACATTGGGAATTTTACCTTGTGTATGTGTGGCATATCTTTTTGCATTCCTGTAAATACTCTTGAGCCCTGTTCAAGGATGCAGTCGAATTACCTGGAAACGGTTTCATCTTTTAGAGTCTGGTTTTTATCACCGGAGAGGTGGTTGGAAACAACATTTAATCTCAGGCTAATCGTTTCCCCCTGCTGGGGCACCACCTTCTCAGAGTTCCACCCAACCCTCTGTGAAAGTGAGGCTTTCCAGGCTGCCTAGGGGAAGTGGACAGGACTCCTAGGGCATGCTGGCCGTCTTCTGCCCTAATCTTTTTGGACGGTTGAAGGCTTGTTTGTATCAGGCCGGTGCCCTTCCCCTGGCACTCCAGAACAGAACACCTAACATTTTTCTCTTTGGCATTGGATTCAATTAAGCAAGCTAGGAATTTTCCTTGCATGTAAAGCCCTCTCTGGTGCTTGAAGGGGACCCCCCTGCCGGCTTCCAGGGTGTCCTTTCTGCATAGCTTTCTTCCAGCCAGTATGCCTTCCCCGGAGTTCTGACTGCCTTGACCTCCCCAGATGCTTACCTCTGTCTGCTTTTCCCTTCCTTCCTGTATCAAAGCCTGAAATCTCACCCAAAGATGTAAGCTGGACTTGTTCATTTGTTTCCCGTCTTTCAACCATGTCCCCTGTCTTAAAACCACAGTTTAATATATGCATCACCGTTCTTTTACATTGAGAGTAAGTCTGTTCCCTGTTACTCTATCTTGGCCGGAAATGGAAGTCCAATGGCCGTGTTTTCTGAGGCAAAAGCCCACATGCCCACAGCTCCAACGTGGCATCTATTGAAACATATACCCCATTCTGCTTGACAAAAGGATGCAGTTGCCATTGGGGGGTCTCCTATTGTTTGACTATGAAAGCACCCCCCTTGCTTTCTCCAGAAAACCAAGCAAGACTGCAGGCAAACCGGGCGTCTGAGTCTTTGGGGGAGCTGGGAGGGTCACCGGCACACAAGGCCCACAGTTCGGACAAACCACCGGGAAGCCAGAGCTCATGGCTGGAGAGACAAAAGTGTGAGAACCCGATGTTGGGAAAATGGTGACCAGGCAGTGTGGGGCAAACACGGGTCCCTTGGAGAGGATTCGCACAGCCCAGAGGACAGCCGCATGGGGTGGAGGCTGGCTGGAGCGGGGGGCCCTCCCCTGCAGAATGAAGGCCTGCGCCAGCTGCTCTCTCTCCCGAGCCAGGGCGGGGGCCCAGCCCTGGAGAGGAACCAGAGCTCTCTGCTGAAGGCCCATCTGTCTCCCCATCCAAGCCCCCTCCCCTCGGAACTTTTGCCTATGGGACCAAGTCACGTCAACCAACAGGTCAGCCCAGGGTTGAGGCAGGGCAGTCCGGGGCCTGTACTGCCCAGGCTGAGGAGCTGCCAAGGTATCAGCTAATCCCCACAAGAGGCCTGCGAGGGTGGGTTTTTGGCCCTATTTTCCATATTAGGAGCCAGAACTCCCAAGGTACTTGGCCGGCGGATGGCACCTACCAAGGGGCTGACCCCAAGCCTCCCCATGCTGCTGCTCTGAGCCCCTCCACTCAAAACCCCCTGCTCCTGAACTTCTCGGGCCCCCTGGACTCCAGACCCTCACCCTGGCCCATTGCCTACATGGAAGGGGCTCACGCAGAGCTTCCTGTCCTGACCCAGGCCTTATAAGTCAAACAAAGCCGCACATCTCCAATGCCATCTATGGAGGTTGGCGACAGATCACGCGGTGTGGGGTGAGGGTCTGTCCTAAATAGGCCATGCTGAGATCTTGGCAGGAGAGGACGGTGCCTTGGACTTAGACAGGTGGAGAGCTAAAATTGGAGTAGAGGTAGTCTTGACTTTTTCCAACCTTGGTTCACCCAACCCTAGTCTTGAGTTGAAAGGCTGGACAGGTGGTCCTGGCCCCTGGGCCCATGTGCCTGGATTCCTATGCTCTCAGCAGAGGCCCTAAAATAGCTCAGGGGCATGTGAGTCGGTGTCTACAGTGTCCTGCCACCCGATGGGAAGCCACGGGGTTTCTCTGAGCAGGCACAGGGGCTGACCCTCCAGTCACCCAAGCCCAAGGCGGATCGGGGGAACTTAGGTACCAGGGAGGTCACGGCTCTGTATTTCTGCTCAATACTTGTTATCTGTGGGTTTGGGGCAAGTCACCTAAGCCCTGTAAACCTCGCATGCTCTCTGTTCAGGGTCTTTCTACTCTTTTCTTGGTGGGGCCTGGAAATGCGCTGTTCTCCAAAGTGCCTTAATTGGCCTTTCCTCTCATTCCCAAAAGCCCACAACCAGGCCTGACTTCTTCCACGAACCCAGAACACCCCAAATCTGCTATGTACAGATTTGCCTTGTGCTCTGAAGCCCACAACTTACTTCTGCCTAAGTCCGCTATTCTCCATTACTTTTAAGTGTCCCCAGATGATATATGGGGGACAGTGGTGTTTCCAGGCAGAACAGACAATTCGTCATCTTTAGCCCTGGACTCAGGGTTCAGGCAGGGCCTTTGTCTGGTGGAAGGCAGGACCCTTGACTAAGTTGACTACACACGAGGGTCCGTACTGTGCCTGATTCTCACAGGAGTCAGTGGAGGTAGCTCTCTACCCTGAGTTTATGGCTGAGGAAACTGAGGCCCAGGGCAGGGAAGTCACATCACACAACCAGCAATGACCATATCTGACCATGTCTCCCAGTCTATCTCAACATGGCATGCATGCCCATCCCTTGTAGGGCCATAGAAACTGCTAATAATGGTTCCTTATTCATAGCCTGAAGCACCAGCTGCAAGTCTTGAAGGAGAGCTTCCTGACGCCACGGCCCATGCCCTGGGCTATTTTCAGTGTCAGGAATTCATGCACATTCAACACGTGTCCAGAACCCCAGAGAGGCCCTCTTGCCCTTGCCCGCCCTTGCAGCCCACCCCAAGGCTTTCCTCTGTGCCTGCTGGACAGGCAGTAAGAAGAAAATGACGTCTTTTCCTGATAACCCCTGCCCTTGGGACACTCAGGTGGCTGGGTTCCTGGCAGCTAGTCTCTGTTGAACTTTGTTCACGGACTGTAACCTCTGCCCAATTCTGGAAGGTCTTTCTGAAGTGGTAGCCTCCGTTCGACCATAAGAGCAGCCAAAAAGATGATCCTCTCTCTTCTGGGAAGTCTGGTGGCCTTAACTCTGCCCTCAAATGACTCTCAAGACAAATACCTTAAAGCAGCAGCTCCTAACAAGACCTTATTTGTCCTGGTGCTCAGGCTGGGGCAGCAAGAGTCAAAGGGCAGGGGCCCTGGCCCACAGGCGCTGTGTTAGCCCTCAAGGGAGCGAGAGCACATTGTCCAGACATACACTGTCCCCTAAGCCTTGTACAACCCATAAGGCAGGTCTCCTTCCTAATCTGCAAGGAAGAGAGCCATGGACTCGAGGGATGAGCTGGGCCACAGTCTGAGGGTTCAGGTCTGTGTCTCTGTAAAAGCCATAGGCTGACCTTTTGGGGTAGTCACAAATGTCTAGTCTTTAGCAAGCATGGTGGCACAGGCCTAGGATCCTCAAAAGGCAGAGGCTGGAGGATGGCGAGTTTGAAGCCAATCTGGTCTACAGCATGAGTTCCAGATTAGGCCAAGCTACATAGGAAGAACCTGTCTCAAAAACTCCTCGGACCAGGACTGTGGCTCAGTGGTAGAGTACCAGCATGCACAAGGAGGTTCAGTCCCCAGCACTGAAAAGCAAAGACTGTCTTTCAAATCAAGTTACCTCCCTGGGAGACAGGCGGTCAAGGGCAGCACCAGCTCCAGGGCTCGGTCATGTTCCATGTTCCAAGCTATTTCCAGGCCCTGCTTTGGTTTCAGGCATCTGAGTTTTCCAACAGGTGGCAGGACCACCCAAATGTCCCCCAGTCACAAGTGGAGCAGGCGCCACTGAGAATGGGCAGAGCCGGCGCGGGACAGAGCCGGCGCAGGCTGGAATGTGCACAGGCCCGGAGTCTGGTTTCAGCCCTGCCTTCCCCTGTTGTACGGCCATCACTAGCCATTGTGTTAATCGTAATGGTCAGAACTGGATTCAACCACAATCTAGCAATTGCAGATTTCTCCCCATTAGCTGAACAGAAGCCGTCTAGGGGCACAGAGAACAAGCCCTCTGTGAGGGAGTCGGTCTCAGTGTGTTTTGCTTGCATCCATGTACAAAGATTTTGAGGCCTACATAATTTCCTGGGCCAGGGCAGCTCTGAGAGTCAAAGCATTTCAGAGATTTGAGGTCAGGAATGTAAGGCTCCACTGGGTACAGCCCGCTCGGGGATGTGACCCTTCCCTCCAGGCTCTAGCAGCCAGAGCCTCCTGCTTGTGACGGGATGATGGCTCCCACCTATGCCCCTTGGGCCTTAATGGAAAGAGCCGGGTGGCTGGGGAGCTGCTCAGAGAGGAACCTACCTGCTGTGTCAATATCTGGACTTGAACTCGGACCTCCAATGCTCACATTTAAAATTTTAAAAAGTGGCTGTTAGCTGGGTGTGGTGGCACATGACTTTAATCCCAGCACTCAGCAGTTTGAGGCAGGAGGGTAACTGTGAGTTCAAGGCCACCCTGGAGGTAGAGAGTGAGTTCTAGGTAAGCATGGGATAGAATGGGTTCCTACTTCAAAAAATAAAATAATTTTAAAAGCTGGCTGTTATGTCGCATGTTTGTAATCCCAGCACTGGGGCAGGGTTGCATGCAGCTAGACTAGCTGAATAAGTGAGGGACCTTGTTTCAAAAGCTAAAGTCAAGAGCTGGGCATGGTGGCTCACGCATTTAATCCCAGCACTCGCGAGGCAAAGGTAGGATTGCCATGAGTTCAAGGCCATCCTGAGAATAGAGTGAATTCCAGGTCAGCCTGGACTAGAGTGAGGCCCTACCTCGGAAAAAAAAAGAAAAAAGAAACACACACACACACACACACACACACACACAAAAAAAAAAAAAAAAAAAAAACCTAAAGTCAAAAACTAGAGAGCAACCACTGAGGAAGACATTCTGTGATAGCCTTTAGCCTTCATGCACATGCACTCACATGTTTCATGTATGCACACCCATGTGCCCATATACATATGAGTATTCACACAGACATATACACACAAAAATAAAATAAGTATTTAAGTATTTAAGCATTTAAAAAAAAATAAAAGGGAAGGGAGTGGTGGCTCACACCTTTAATCCCAGCACTCAGGAGGCAGAGGTAGGAGGATCTCCATGAGTTCGAGGCCACCCTGAGACTCCATAGTGAATTCCAGGTCAGCCTGAGCTAGAGTGAGACCCTACTTCAAAAAACAAAATAAATAAATAAATAAATAATAAAATAAAGGGGGCTGGAGAGATGGCTCAGTGGTTAAGGTACTTGCCTGCAAAGCCTGAGGGCTGAGGTTCAATTCCCCAGTACCCACATCAAGACAGATGCACAAAGTAGCACATGAATTTGGAGTTCGTTTGCAGTGGCCACACACCCTAGAGCACCAGCTCTCCCTGCCTCTGTCTCTTCTCTCTGTCTTTCCTTACAAATAAATAGATGAATCAAATATATATTTTTTTTTATAATTTATTTATTTGAGAGCGACAGACACAGAGAGAAAGACAGATAGAGGGAGAGAGAGAGAATGGGCGCGCCAGGGCTTCTAGCCTCTGCAAACGAACTCCAGATGCGTGCGCCCCCTTGTGCATCTGGCTAACATGGGACCTGGGGAACCGAGCCTCGAACCGGGGACCTTAGGCTTCACAGGCAAGCGCTTAACCGCTACGCCATCTCTCCAGCCCAAATATTTTTTTTAAAAAAAAAAAAAGAAAGAAATTTGAGCTCATCAGTTTCACACAACCTTTGGGCTTCAAAATCACCCTTTGGGTCCTGAGGTCCAGCTAAGAGTGAGGGCAATGCATGGGACATCTGGGTGAGGAGGGAGTGGCCGTTCCAGATAAGCATGAGAGAAAGCACATGGCAGGCCACCCAGACCTGTCCTGGGCTGGCTGGAGACAGGCATGGGCTTTCTCCACATGGCGGCAGGATTTGCCTGGCATCCTAGGCAGCAGATCTACCCCCAGCTCTTTTTCTTGCCCCTCATGGCTGCCCCAGCACCAGGCCCAGGGTAGCTAACACTGTAGTGGGGTCCACACATGTAGGGAGAGTTTCCTTTGGTCGTATTTTTCCATCAAGGGAGCATGCCAGGATCTATGTGTTCCAGGGTTCGGGAGCCCAAGAGGGTTCTGCCCTGGGAGACTGCAATGTCTAGGTGACTGTCCTGGGCCTTCAGCCAGACGAGGCCCCTCCTCCAGCCAGGCTGCTCGCCTGGTTTCCCGGCCTTGGGCTCTGGAAGGCCGTACAATGATGGCATTCATGGTGAGGCTTCAGGCTCTCTTCAGGATGAGACGGGGTTTAAATGCATACATAAGGAAGTTGGATCCTGGGCCAGACCAGGCTGGCACAGGGTGGTGGGTGGTACTGCCTTCCACCCCCGCCCCCCCGCCATGCACGCACCTTTGTGCAGCACTGGAAAGTGGTTCCTCTGTGTCCGTGTTCCTCCCGCGCACCCTCATCCAGCGGCAGGTGTGAGCAACTGTCTTCTGACGGCTTCATCAGACACTCCCTATGTTTTCCCCACAGACTTCATCATGGTAGCTCCCTAGGTTCATTTCTTCACTCCTTTACCAAAGGGCCTGACAGGAGCTTGTGGTCCCAAGATGAACATGGGAAATGAGATGCAGCAGAAGCGCCAGAGCTGGCCTTCTGCCAGAAATCCAAGCAATTAAGGAAACTGAGGCACAGGGCTCGGGGCTTGTGTTGGGAAGTAGGAGTTGAAACTGCCTTTGCAAAAGACATTCTTGGTGTGTGTGTGTGTGTGTGTGCACGCGTGTGTGTGACTGCCCAAGACAAACACAAAAGGCTACTAAATGACCTTTAATTTCTTTTCTTTTTCTTTCTTTCTTTCTCTTCCTTTCTTTCTTTCTTTCTTTCTTTCTTTCTTTCTTTCTTTCTTTCTTTCTTTCTTTCTTTGTTTTTGAGGTAGAGTCTCGTTTATTTAGCCCAGGCTGACCTGGAATCCACTATGTATCTCAGGGTGAGCCCTAGCTCTGTCCTCCTTAGGCCAAGAGGTTCAGATGTGCAGGGCCATGCTCAGCTTTTCACTTGGGTTCTGAGGGTCTGAACTCAGAGATTCATGCTTGTGTAGCAAGCACTCTGACCACTGAGATATCTCCCTGCCCCTCCACATCTCCTCTTAAGTGTACTTTGTTCTTTTTCAGTGAATTTTGCTTTCTATACCATTCTTTAGCCTCCCTCGTTTTAATAGAATTTTCGGATCATCTGCCATGATTACAGTGTTGGATTGGTGTAACCTCTTTAGAAGAGACCTTTCAAATTCTCTCTTTGCCGTGTGCTGCTCAAATAGATGGGGTGTTTGGGGCTCCTTTTCCTCCTAGAAGCACTATTGTCATTGTGCAAAATTGCAGCGACCTCGTTGGCCATCATGGGAGATGATGCACCACAGTGACATCCATTTAAGGAACACTATTTGCAGTCCGTGGACAGACAGGATGAGGCCGGGCGGCGTGCAGGGGCAGCGGAAGTCAACAGCACATTGTCCGGAAGCAAAGACAAGTTGAGGGACCGGCTGTGTTGGATGATCCCATCTGTTAAAAGAAGTGAGAGTGTGTACATATTTAGTTAAATGACTGGATATGCCTAAAAATATTTGGAAGGATCCCCAGCCACCAATGTTAGCAGTGACTATTTTGAGGGAGTGAACACTCTTCTGTATTCGAATCTGTTACAGCAAGCCACTTCTGTCTCATAAAAATAGAGATTAGCCACAAGTGGCTTACCATCAGAGGTAACCAGGGCTACAGGAGGCATCTTCTGTGCCTCCTCACTGCTGACACATCAGTGCCTCCCCACTTCTGGTGGTGGTCTGGTATATTGGATGCCCAGAGGGTCCCTCAGTATCATCTAACACTGGACACAGACCCAGAACTCTCCAGGACCTGTCTGCTAGGTGAACCAGCACAAGCTGGGGGCCCTGCTCAGAGACAGTTTCTGTTTAGACTGGCTGAGCTCTTCGATTCTTAATGGAAGTGGGTGGTCGGCAGGGACAGAGACCTCTGAACTTCTCCCCACTCGAGGAGGAACAATGAATTCCATTGTCTATGGATGAGAGGGCCTTCTCCACACTTGGTCTCCTCCTTCCTCCATAGCTACCACTGAATTCTGCCCCCAAAGCCAGGGGAAGTTGTGCTACCTATGTTGGGTTTGGGGACAGATGCCTGGTTGGTATCGTGATCTGCCAGCATGGCACCAGGACACTAGACCCAGCGGACTAAGGACTGATGTGTGCTCCATGGTGCTTCTGAGATGGGAGCCTGGCAAAGCCCAACAACTAGGTACTGGTTCTCCAGCATCTGACATGTTGGGCTGGGAGAATGTTCTGGAAATGGAGAGAAAAGAGATGGGGAGAGGGGGGAGGGAAAGTGGAGGGCAAGGGACCCTTCTGGTGGGCACAAGAGAAGGTAAGGAAGGCCAAGTGCCATCCAGTAAGGAGCGATAGTCCCCTCACCCAACCCAGCCACGCTCTCCCCTCATCTTGTCTCCCCACCCCGTCCCACGGCTCACTAGGGGCCCATTGACCCTGGTTGGCTTGTTAGGCAGGCAGAGGATAGGGCTGTACATGCAGCCAAGACCTTTCTCTATCCTAGAAAAAGGACAAAGGACAAGCAAGAAACAAAAGGAGATTGCCTGTCACCTGGCAGGAGTGGAGAGCCAAAGATGGAAGCACAGGCGGTTTAGAGAGACAGAGACTCAAGTGTGTGGACTGGGAACAAGGGTGCTACATGGTCGTTTGCGGATCACACCACCCCCTTCAAACTTGGAATTACTCAGGGCACAACCAACCCGGCTATACACGTGCCGGACACGATGAGGACGCAAGGCATCAGGCGATGAAACCCTCACCCAAAGCCACAAGTCGAGTCAGGACTTGCATTCAGGCTTCCTTCCTTCCAGACCTTCACCCGTCACAGCATCCATACACAGAGTGGAGAGTGCAGGCAGCCTCCAGCAAGAATAGAGAAATCAAGTCAGCCCTAATTGAGCTGCACACAGAGCCTGGGGCCTGGGGGTCTGCGCCACCTGCCCGCGGCCCCCATTGTGCACAGCTAATCCCGTCCAGGTGTCTTCTGGCGGCCCCTGATCAATTAGTCACTGCAACTGAAGCTGAGTGTAATTAATTATTCAATTTTGAGCTGTTCCAGTTTAATGCGTCTGAAGTGACATCATGTAGCTGGGGCGTGCTACAGGCAAGGGACAAAAGCCAGCAGGTCTGAACAAAAGCCCTCGTGCCGTGCACCTGACCCACTCTGAATCGGCACTAATCCTCCGGCCGCACAGAGAGAACCCGCTCACCTCACTCCACAGCTGAGCAGGTGTGGACCCTGTATACGGGGCTGCTGACCCCAGCCTGCCCCAGGGGTCGGGCTGGACCTCCGGGCCAGTGCACCCTCCCTAATCAATTTTTTGTCTCCACCTAACTCCCCTCTTTAAATCCTCTTTGAGTGCTTTTTGTCCCCTCACCCCATATCATATCTCTAAGGGACTCCACAGGCTCCTGTCATTGCCACTGCTGGGCCCAAACCCCCGGATGTAGAAGGAGGATGGAGAGCCTAGAACCCATCAGGAGAAGGCTGGGACTGAGGCAAGGCTGGGCGGCTTTACATTAAAGCCTTCCCCGTGTGCAGCCCACACTTTAGGGCAGTAAGGGATCTTTACAAGAGAGGTGGCCTCAAGACTTGATGGTCCTCTCCTATACTGTATCCTGGGTCCATCCAGTCATCTCGAACTGGATCCCAGCATCAGCAGCTCTCCAACATAACAAAGTCTCCTTGGCTTCTGATCACTCCATTCAAGCACAAAGGCTCAACCTGACTATTGTTCCCAGGACCCCCATCCCGCCTCCTCCCACTTCCTCCTCTCTTCACTACTACACACACCTCATAACCACAATGTGGTTCCTGGCCTTGGGGTTAGGATGATCTTTGCAGTCTCTCATGCCCACCTCTGTGGGTCCCTCATACTCCCATCACTCTCCTTTCTTTTGCTTGAAAGTAGGCAGCTCGCCAGAGCCCCCCGCCAGCCTCCCAACCCTCCTCTGCCTTCCCCTCCCAATCACACCAGGTCCTAAGCTAAGCAGATGTTTACAAGCACCTCTGGCTTCAGCTCTAGGCAGTGACCTTTCTCCCTCAGTGTGTTTTCTGGGCACCCAGATCTGCACTTAGCACATAATGGAACCTCCAGAAATGCTTGCTGAATTCGCAAAGGAAGAAATGATTAAATCAGCCAAATTGAACTCATTATCTCCCCTACCCTTTCTCTGGCCAAAGACAGAGACCCTGGCCCCTACATGTAGATAATGGCATCATTAGCGACTGCTCAGCCTTCCCAGCTGCTGGGAGCATCTCCACTCTCCCCTTACCATACCCACAGCCAATGAGCCAGCCAAACCCATTCAGGAAAAGTACGAGTCCTGTGCGACTCCCCCCAACCCCCACGACTCACGGTCATCAGCCTGGTTCCGCCTGTGTTGTCCCACAGAGCACAGCCTCCATCACTTCCTGCCCGGTTCATGGCCAATGCAGCCCCTGACTGGGCTTTCTGAAATGTCAACGGGGGCACAAAATGTGGTGCTTTAAAATGCCCAGGTGGGGCTGGGGACTGGATGGGGCAGGCGAGCACTTGTCAAGAGCATGAGGCCCTGAGTTCCACCCCGCCAATGCAGAGAACAAATAAACAAAATAAAATGCTCAGGTGACCAGCAATTCCACTTCTGGCCATGCACCCAGAAGAAAGCAGGGGTTCCAACAGAAACTCATGCACCTGTGTTAGCAGTACTGGCCACAACAGCCCAATTGTGGAGACAACACATGTCCCCAGTAGACAAATGGATGTGCTGTGGTCAGTGGCCACAGTGGGATGGTGCAGGACACTCTGACACATGCTGGAAACTCTGAGAACTTTGTTCTGAGTGAAATACACCAGACCCAAGGCAACAAATTCTACACAATTCCATTCACATGGTGGGTCAGTGGCTGCTGAGGCTGGGACCTTTTCTATCGCCTCCCTTGCCACCCACACATCTAGCCTCACCTGGCAACAATACAACACAGATGTAGACTTGATGAATTAATGAAGTCGGGATGAATGCGTGGTGCTTGCTTGTCCCCAGATCTTCTATGGGGTCTCTCCTATTTCTAGAACTCATGGCCCCATGACAACAAATCTCTCAAGAGGAAGAGGGTCCATGCAGCAAAGAGGGGAGACATGGGCCAAGATGTTCTCTGAGCAGACTCCAACAACTGAAAAGGTTTGCTCATTTTGTGACAAACCATTGGCTGGTGGACTCATGTGCCTGCAATGCTTTAGGTGAAAGGAGAAAGGAAGAGAAGAGAAGAGAAGAGAAGAGAAGAGAAGAGAAGAGAAGAGAAGAGAAGAGAAGAGAAGAGAAGAGAAGAGAAGAGAGGGGAAGAGAGGAGAAGAGAGGAGAGGAGAAGAGCTGGGTAGGGGTCAGCCCAGGCTAATGTACCTGAGGGGTCTGGTCCTGGCTGAGGGGCAAGGAGAATGGCTTAGGAAGAGACAATGGGCACTTTGCCTGTGTCACACACAAGAAAGGCCTGGGGGCTTTGTATGAAGCAGCCTTATTGCTGGGAACAATTGTGATGGAGTAAGAGACGTGGAACCCAGGGGTCCATAAGCTTCCTAAGCTATTGCCTGAAGGGGTCATGAGTGGGTTTCCCAAGGCTGACATCTGCTCTGCTTGGGAAAAGGACTGGAAGGGAAACTGTTATGTGACCAAAGTGACACTGTACAGGAAACAAGCGCTCAGCCATGGAGCTGGCCTTGGGCATGGCCATGCCAGGGGAACTCCAGGCTTACAGAGGCCAAAAGTTAGGCAAGAAGACCAAAGTGCCAAGAGCAGCTGGACCAAAGAAACATCCTCTGAGCTTTAAGTTTTCAGTGCCCAAAGTCCCGGTGCCAGGGTCATGGTGCAGCCTCCTGGCCTCCATTGATGGCACAGTAAGAATAAGCAACTTGTCTGAGACTCCTACGTATGGAGGCAGGGGCAGCAGATGACCTTCAGGGCCTGGGGTCCATGGCAAGGCTCTGTGAAAGCACCTCTGGAAATCCCTGGTGCCTAAAAGCTGCCTGAGGCAGCCGCGGTGGTGTAGGGCTGGCAGCGTCCGGGCACGGTCGTGTCTAATTGTCTTGTGGCCTAGCGCAGTAGCACAGTCACCAACCAGCAGCCTCGGGAAAGAGGTGGACTTCCAAGAGCCAGGATTAAGCGGAGACTTTGCACGTTCATGCTTTTGCCTGCCCCGGCAAGCAACATGGATGCCCGTGGCAGCACTGGGCCTCATCCAGGCTTGGCTCAGTTGCCTTCGTCTGTTGACCAGTGTGGGCTCATTTAAAGGCCAGCCTCCCCCCTCAGCTTGGTTCCTCCTCTGCTCATCCCTCCAGGGACCTTGGAACCCTATTTCCCCCAGAAGCAACCCGTGAGGAAATAGTGCTGCTGGACTAAGCAGGCTGTACCCTTGCGTGGGGGAGGGGGGAACACCAAAGCCATGGCTTTCTAAGAAAGCCTGCTGGCCAGCGCCTGAGGCAACAGCATGACCGCATGGCCTGGCCACAACCAGGTCTGTCTGGGTGGATTCTCCAGGAATTGCTGGGCCTAGAGGATGTGGTCAGAGATGGTGGGTGGAGGCGGGAAGTCATTCTCCTACTGTTCCCACAATGGGAACAGAGGAGGGCACGTGCCAGTGGCCCTGTGGCCATACACAGAGCTCAGGGGAAGATAGAGCCAACTTCCAAAAACCAGCTTTTAGACTGGGCATGGTGGCGCATGCCTTTAATCCCAGCACTCAGGAGGCAGAGACAGGAGATCTCTGTGAGTTCGAGGCCGGCCTGCACTCCATAGTGATTTCCAGATCGGTCTGGGCTAGAGTGAGACCCAACCTTGAAAAACCAAAAGAAAAAGAAAAAAAAAAGAGAGAGAGAGAGAAACCTTTTTTAAATGCTGCAACATGTCCAGCACAGGCTAATGTAGACAGAAGACTAATCTACTGTCACACGCCTTTCCCTGAAGCCCACAGCCATCAAGGCTATACACTTGAAGGCTGTATTTTAATATGTAGAGTTGTGAATGTGGAATCCTGTTCCTCGCCACCAGGACACCTTTACCCAACACTTCTCTACCCTACTATGCTCTTCTCTACATGTCCTTGGAAAGCCCTCTGTTGAGATGCGACCCCCCCCACCACCACCACCATGCACATGCGTACAGGGCTCTCTGGAAAGTCCCGCTAAGTCTTTTGAGGTAGTCCTGGAACAGGTGGCTCGATAAAGCCCTAGAGCTACTTTGGGCACCACAAGACAGGCACACGCCACCTGACACTGCCCGGGCCCTGCACCCTGTCATAAATGTGCTGAGGTTTGAAATAAGCTTCAAAGCTAGGGCCACGCGCGGTTCCAAATCCAGGATCCTGGGGCGATTAGATTTCATGATTTCTTCTGCAGCCTTGGTTACGGGTTAGCATGAATCTTCTCACCCCTTAATTATAGTCCTGGCATTCGAAAAACACACCAACACCTCTCCCTCCCTTGGCGCCGGCTCCTCATTCCTCCGCACTCCCTAATGCTGCACAGAGCAGAGTTAATCCCCAGTGCCATTTGTGACTGTCCCCAGCCTCCCCATCTGACCGCATGCTCCCTGGCCTGTGCACTTGTGCAGTTACCTGCCTTACAAGGCAATACTGCCCACAGAGATGCTACTTTGGGACAAGGCAAGGGGACAGAGAATGTCAGGCTCCTTTTTTATGTGCTGAGCAAAGCCATTCCAGAGACCTGAAGAACAGACAGCGTTTTTCCCAGAAGCCACACTTGGACATATGCTATCTTGGAGGGGCGGGGGAGCAGAGGCACCGTGGCTCCTGGGTCTGTGCTTAGATGGAGCAAATACAAACATTCAGGAATTCTTCTCTCCCAGCTGTAGATCCACTTAGGTCTGATGACTGTCACCTGAATCAAACAAAGGCTCGCATGTTTCAACTCTGTCTCCGGTGGAGACTACAGCAAAGCCTTTGTGATAGGGACAGGCGAGGACCTCATCCGTGACCTCCCTTGAGTGCTTGTCACACAAGACACAGTGGGAAAAGCAAAGGGGGGACCCACGGCGCTTTGGAGATGAGGGGGGAAATGGAGGGGAAGGTGAGCCCACCGGAAGAAGGTGGGGCCGCTTACATCGAGAAGCAGTGTATGTGAGGTGGCTTTGAGAAGCGAGCTCCCTGGGGGCTACAGAGACATGGGTGGGGGGAGAGGACATAGCTCTTTTCTGGCCCCCTCCCCACATGCACACTGCTGATCCCCACATGGTGGAGAAAAGGACAATGGATGATTTGACACCTTAATGAGAACCTGGGAGTCATGCAGATAGTTGAGGCAGCCTGAGCTACTTGGCTGGCAATAAGGGTCCTGCAAGTGGAGAGCTGGCTCTGTCCCTCCTGGGGGACATAGGCACAAACAGGGCTAGGAACACAAAGCCCTGATGCCAGGGAGTCACCAGGTCAAGATGGGTCTGCCTATGGGCCCCGGCCACACAGGAAGGTGCTTACTTTGCACCCTCCTGCGAGTCCCCCTAAGGCCAATGCGGAAGGATTCTTTTTCTGAGACCACAGTGTACCCCTCCTCTACCCAGAAGCCACTGATGCAGAGGCCAGACGTGGAGGGGCAGACAAGGGGAGCTCTGTGTGCTGGGGTCCCTTCTCTCTGCCTTCTTCCAGCCAAGCAGAGGGAGGTCCAGGCAAGCCTGGCTCTGTGGACCCCTGAAGGCCAGGTCTAGTTCCCCCCGTCCTCCTATCTGCACCCCTTCCGGCTGTTCAGGGGATCTTTTCTGGGCTGCTTGGTCTATTCTCTCTGAGTGAGTTACAGCACCCCCCCCCCCCGCGAGGGGAGCCCTGTGCAGCTGCCCCCTGCCACTCCTTCCCTCTACATCCCTCTATTCCTATCTTGGGCCTGTGGCAGGGACACGGCACGTAGGTCAGGAGCCTCTGTCATTCCTCTTAGATCACCGAACAGGAATGATGGCATTTGCTGCGCCTGCACATGGCAGTAACTGGATCAGCAAAGAGCCCCTCGCCATCCTCCTTCAAGGCCTGTGCCATCCTGAAATAGCCTCAACGTATGTAAGGAATCTTCTGGAACAAACTCCCCTGACAGCTAAACATTTCTAGCATCCTGTTTATGCTTGGTAGTTACCAACAAGGCGGGTGGGACCCACAGCCTCATTCCTGAGAGGGGCACCAGGATCAACAGGGCACATGTCTCTCGCAGCTGGGAGCTGAGGTCAGTGCCCATATGAGAGCCACAGTGTCCGCTCTGCTGAGACGTGTCACCATAGGCTGGGCCTAGCTCCAGGATTCTGGCTCCGCTCATGACCTTTTATGGAAAGGGAAATGGGGCCCAGAGGAATGCACAGGCAGGTAAGCCATAATGTGGGAAGGAAGCATAGGTTCTTGAAGGCGGGATCTGAAGAAGAAAGAACTCCAGGCCCAACAAAGACCACGTCCCTCCTGGGCCATACTGTGATTTGTGGGATGAGCGGTAGCACAGCAGCCTCCACCATCACGTCCTCCTGCAAGGTGGAAGACACCTACATGCTAAATAAATTGATCTTTAAGCTGGCAGTGTCTCACAGCTACAATCCCAGCACTCAAGAGGCTGAGGAAGGAAGATTGCTATGAGTCTGAGGCCAGCCTTGGCCACAAGAGTGACTGCCAGGTCAGTCTAAGCTAGAGTGAGACTCTGTCTCAAAATAAGCCCATAAAAAAAGAAGTGATTTTCTTCTCCTCCTCTTCCTCCTCCTCCTCCTCCTCCTTCTTTTTTTGTGATTTACTGGGGATTGGACCTAGGGCCTCATGCACATTAGACAAGCTCTCTATCACTAAGCTATATATCCCCAGCACCAAGAAATAAAATTGTAAATGACAGGTATTAAATGATTTCAATGAGGAATGCTTATGATGGGCTTCTTCTGGGGGCTCATTGGGTAAAATACTTGCCTTATAAGCATGAAGACACAAATTTGATCCCCAGAACTCAGGTAACCCATAGGTCCCTGGGAGCCAAAGACAGGAGGATTCCTGAAGGCTAGCTGGCCAACTAGTCTAGCCTAGTTGGTGACCTTTAGGCCATCGAGAGACCCTGTATCAAAAAAGTAAACAGCAGCCAGACGTGGTAGCACATGCGTTTAATCCTAGCACTCGGGAGGCAGAGGTAGGAGGATCACTGTGAGTTCGAGTTCGAGGCCACCCTGAGACTCCATAGTGAATTCCAGGTCAGCCTGAGCTAGAGTGAAATCCTACCTCGAAAAACCAAAAAAAAAAAAAAAAAAAGTGAACAGCATTCCTGACTGAGGTCGCCCATGGCTGTTCTTTGGCTTGCACAGCCACGCACATGCACACATATATGCATGACACACACACACACTTGTGATATGCTAAGTGAAAAAATAGCATTGCATACATAGTGTTATGGTAAATGCCTATGATACAAGGCTAAGTTTAAAAAATAAAACAGGATATTAGGGGCTAGGGAGATGGTTCAGCAGGTAATAAGGCTTGTTGTATAAGCATGAGGACCTGGGTTCAATCCCCAACCCACACAAAACGCTGAACATAGGGGCTGGGGAGATGGCTTAGTGGTTAAGGCACTTGCCTGCAAAGCCAAAGGACCCAAGTTCAATTCCCCAGGACCTGTATAAGCCAGATGTACAAGGGTGTGCATGCATCTCGAGTCCATTTGCAGTGGCTGGCGGCCCTGGCACATCCATTCTCCCATTCTCTCTCTGTCTCCTTTCTCTCTCTCTCTCTTTCTCTCTGCTTGCAAATGAATAAAATAAAAAATCTTAAAAAAAAAAAAAAAACCTGAACATGGGGCTGGGAAGATGGCTCAGAGGACAAAGCCATTTGCTTGCACAGCCTGCCCCCTGAGGTTCATTTCCTCAGCTACCACAGGCCTATAAGGTAGGCACAAAGGTGTCTCCCATTCCTTTGCAGCTGCAAGAGGCTCTGGCACGTCCACACACATACATACTTGAAAATAAATAAACTAATAAATAATTTTAGTTTAGTTTTTTTTTTTTTTTTTAAATGAATGGCCATGACTGACTGTAACCTGAGTGAGAAGGAGTTAGAGACAGGAGGACCACTGGTCTCACTGGTCAGCCAGCCAGCCTTGCTGGAAAATAGTGTGCTGGTGCATACCTTTAAGCCCAGCGCTCAGAGGCAGAGGTAGTAAGATGACTGTGAGTTCAAGGCCACCCTAAGACTACATAGTGAACTTCAGGTCAGCCTGGGCTAGAGCGAGACCCTACCTAGAAAAACGAAATTAAAAATGAATATATATGGGCCGGGCATGGTGGCACACTCGGGAGGCAGAGGTAGGAGGATCGCCATGAGTTCGAGGCCACCCTGAGACTCCATAGTGAATTCCAGGTCAGCCTGGGCTAGAGTGAAACCCTACCTTGAAAAACCAAAAAAATAAATAAATAAATAAAAATTTAAAAAGTATATATATATATATATATATATATATATAGTGTGCTCCAGGTTCAGTCAGAGATTTGTCACAAGGAATTGAGGAGGAAGAGTGACAGGTGGACATCCAAAGTTCTCTCCTGGTCTCTGCTAGCATGTCCATGTGCACATGTGTCCGCACATACACCATACATGCACACACTGAAAACACAGACTGTAACATTGTGTGTTCTTACAGCAAAAATAGAAAACTACATTGTTAAGAAATTACATAAGGAAAGCACGCTAACATGTTTGTAGTGCTATCTTGGAACAATGGAATTATTGTGTTTTGTGTTTGTTTCTTTTGAGGTGCTGGGAACTGAACCTAGGACCTCACACATGCTAGGCAAGCATTCTGTCACGAAGTTATATCCCCAGCCCAGAATAGTGGAATAATAAACATTTTGATTTTCTTCTTTTTGCTTGCTTGGATCTTTTCAAAATTCATGTATAATTAGAAAACAAAAGGAATATCAGTGAATTCCAATAAATAACTTTTGGAAAGATCTCTGGGCATTGTCCAAAGTCTCCGAGGGTAAAACTGCCTCGGGCTGCACCTTCAGCTGTTGAGGGGTAACACTACACTGAGCAGGCATCTACCTGAGGTGGTAAAGGTGCCCTGAGAACCCCCCCCCCTTTTCCCCTCCACTTGCTGCTGCTTGGGGACACAAAGCTCCCACCTACACCCACCCGGTCTGAGTTACTGCTCAATGGAACCTACCAAGTCTCACCGTACCCTGGAAGGCCCTGGGTCTAGCTCACTGCCTCCCCAGGAGATCAACTCTTTCTGTCAACAGCAAGGCCAGGTCTGAAGAAGGTTCTGGCTTTGGCACTGGGTGGCTCCAGGAGGCTGGGCTTTGACCTTCCCTTTCACCTGTCTTCCAAGGACAGCTCTGCTTTGCAGAGAGACCTGGGCCAGGTCTACGTCTGGCAAAGACAACAGTACCCTCCGCCACGGAAGGAGGGCAGCAGGTTTTGAAAGGCTGAGTGCCTGGGGAGCATGCCAGTCCTGCAAGGTACCAGGAGCCCCTGGTTACCTTGCCTGCTCCCACCCACCTGAGGGGTGCCCTTCCTTAGGTGGGCTGCGCCAGGAAAGATCTGGGCCTGAGGGGTTCGTGCAGGCCCAAGAAACCGGGGACCAATGGGAGATGCAGTCTTCCCAGACAGCACATCTGGGAGGGTTGGGGCGTCGTAGCAGGGGCTGCCTCCAAATGTGAGGAGCTGGGCCAGAGAGCCCAGGGAGGTGCTGAGTCCTGGCCCAGCCAAGCAGCCTGGCAGACTTCAGTGCGAGCATGCTGCCATCGTGTGGAGGCCCAACTGGGATAGACCACAAGGTTTGGGACACCCCCTGGCCCCCACTGAGAACCTCACAGGCCGGGGCGCCTCTAGTCCCCAGACCACAGGCCTAAATAGGCCCAGATGGTTTTGGCAGAGTGAACCGCCTGGCCCGTGGCATCCTGGAGCCTCAGACCTGCCCCAGTGGGAGGACGGGTGGTTTGAACAGGCCCACCTAATCCCAGAGTGTGTCCAGGGAGATTGACAGCCTGGGAAGGGGCAGCTGGCCCAGAGCCAGACTAGGCATGGTGCCTGCACTGGAGCTCCTGGCCTGGGGGCCAGGAATACACCCTGATCTTCTGTCCAGCTCTTTCTCGAAGGATGGCCTCCTCAGGGGACACCTTGATAGTGCACCCTAAATGCCGGCTTCTCCCTTCATTACCTCACAGACTCCATGGGGTCATTCCAGCTTCATCTTATATCTAAGGAACACAGAAGCAGCTGGAGTAGGCACTATGTCAGCCTTCCACCTTGTCTCACTGCTTCTGCTTCCCAAGATGATGGAGAGGCACCCTTTCTGTTCCCTCCTCTCTCCTCGCCTGCCTGGAGCCACCCCGGTCCATTGCAGTAGAGGCAGACCAAGGAAGCTTTCTCTAGCATGCACCAATCCAGTAAAAATTACTATAGCCAGAGGCAGGAGGATCAGGAGTTCAGAGCCAGCCTGGACTACCATTTAAGACCTTGTAGCCAAAATCCCATTCTTTTATTTCATTACTTTTTGAAACAGGGTCTTGTGTAGCCCAGGCTGTCCTGGAACTCACTGTGTAGTTGGGGATGACCTGAAACTTCTTGTCCTTCTGTCCCCACTGCCCCATTTCTGGGCTACAAGCATGTACCAGCCCAGTGCTGTGGGCCTGCTAGGCATGTCCTCTACCTGCTAACTGAGCTACAGCTCTAGCCCCACAAGACCTTATCTTAAAAAAAATACAGGGGCTGGAGAGATGGCTCAGTGGTTAAAGTGCTTGCCTGCCAAGCCTAAGGACCCAGGTTCGATTCCCCAGTACCCATGTAAGCCAGATGCACAAGGTAGCACATGCATCTGGAGTTTGTTTGCAGTGGCTGGAGCCCTTGGCAACCCTCCCTCTCTCTTCCTCTCTCTGTCTCTCTCTGGAAATAAATAAATAAAATATTTTAGCCTGGTGTGGTGTGGTGACGCACACCTTTAATCCCAGCACTTGGGAGGCAGAGGTAAGAGGATCACCATGAATTTGAGGCCACCCTGAGACTACATAGTGAATTCCAGGACAGTCTGGGCTAGAGTGAGACTCTACTGCAAAAAATAAATAAATAAATAAATAAATAAAATATTTTAAATACACACAGATGCAGTATGGGAGAATCATACACTAAGGGAAGATTCAATCCGGAAGGGAATGGGAAGGGCCTCTGGGATGTGGGTTCTACCAAGGTCAAAAGGTCTGGGGACAGAAGAAACCATTCTGGGCATGGAGGACAACAGGTGTATGGAGAGGCCCCACCACCATGTGGGGACAGTGACCTTCCTTCTGTGGACCCACTGACGGCAACCCCAAGGGGAGAATAAATGTGCCATACTCAGGAGCTTGGTCCTCTGGGGACAGAGGACAGAGTTCTGAGGGATGGGGGGGACTTGGGTTCGGTGTCTGAAAGGTGGGTATGAAGTGGCACTAAAGTGAGCTGTCACTTTAAAGGACCATCCCAGGGCAAAGATGTGGCTTGGTTGCCATTATTATTCCATGGGGAGATTTCTCCAGTAAGGAAGGAAGCATTTTTTGTTGTTGTTGTTTTTGGGATAGGGTCTCGCTCTAGCCCAAGCTGACTTAGAATTCACTATGTAGTCCCAGGCTGGCCTTGAATTCAAGGCAATCCTCTTACCTCTATTTCCCAAGTACTAGGATTAAAGGTGTGTGCCACCATATCTGGCTAGCATAGCATTTTGAGCATTGTCACTTACACAGTAGGTACCAAGACCATTCTGTTTCTCAAAGCAGGAAATAGTTTCCAGGTGGAAGACATTCTCCCTATGCTGAAAGGAAGTATCATCAAGGTTGGGAAACTGAGGCTGGGAGAAGTCTGTGGAAACTCACATTATGATGTTGACCCTTCCTTGTAGCCACATCCCCATCCAATCCATCTGAGCTGGAGCCCTCTGCCCGGCACACTCTCTTGCCCAGCCCTGGGTTGTAAATGTTCCACAGTAACGGCAGGGTCTTGTGAAGGTACCCATGCCAAGGAAAACTGCTTTTCTCCTTCTCCTCAGACCCAGCCACAAACCTCTGAAGAGCAGAGGTAAAACTCTGCCTCTCCCACGCTGCCTTCCACTGTGGTGATCTCCAAGGGCATGGCCCAGCAGCTCTGCCCCCATTGTCGCCTTCATCCCACTCCATCCTGCACATGGCTCCAGCCACAGCCTCCCCCCCCCCCCCCGCCCCGGCTTCTTGCTCCAGCAGCCCTGGCTCCTCCCAGCTGTCAGTGCACCTTTGAGAAGAAGCTTCAGAGCCTGTCACTCCCAGGAATAAACCCTCACATCCTGAAGGAGGCTGACAAGACTGCGCACGATCTGGCCCCGCTGACTCTTCCACCTCCATCTCACCTCTCCGCCTGCACCCCCAGGGCTCTCCATAATGGCTCCGTTGTTGAACTTGCTGGGGCCTTTGCCCGAACCTCCTTTTCTGGGCCACTCCCGCTCCACCTCGTTGCCTCCCATCCTTCATCTCTGTGAAACATGCCACATCCTCAGAGAAGCCTGTCTCAGCCCCACATCACTCTGAGGGCCTCCTGCTCCTTCCTTTGAGAATCTGGAATGTAGTTACTTCCTCTCCCAAAGCTCCACAGCCCCTCTTCTCCATTCTTCAGGAACTCGGGGGGGGGGGGGGCTAAGGGGTCTGCAAGGGAGCCAGAACACCCCCCCATGTGAAAGTCCAGATTTTAGGTCTGTGGCCACCTGGGCTTGACATAATCACAAGAACTGGGAAGACTGGAAGTTTCCTCCCCACTGGAGAACCCAGTGGACTGCCAGAGAAGGTTCCAGATGAGTTTTTAAAGTGGCTGATTGAGACCTCGCCGAAAGGTCTGCAAAGTCTCCTGGCAGGCCCAGCAGCAGTGATGAAAACAAAATGGCCTGACAAGCACCCCAGAAGCCTTTGCTCACATGTCCCCACAGGATGCTTGAAAAGGATGAAGTGATTTTTCTTGCTTCCGCCTGCAAGAAAGATGGGAGGACTTAATTAAGGGCCATCCTTAATCTTGGACAAAAGGAAGTCTAATTTCTTCAAATTATTCCACATTTCACTAATTTCTTTCTCTTTTTTACTGACGGGCAACTGGACAGGAGGGCCCAGAGCCCTTTGAAAAGCCTGTCTCATTTTCTTCTGATGGGAACAGAGCATTCGCTCGTTATTTTCAAGGGGAGAAAAAGCCCCCGAGAGCGCGCGGGCTGGAGAGCACTCAGGAGGCCGGCCCGCACTTAGCTCGCCGGGGAAGCTTCATTAGCAGGACCACGGGTGGCCTTGTCAACCCTGGGGAGGAGCAGCGCCCCACGGGACTGGCACGGCCCACGCTGGACGGGTGGTGCATCAGCCTTCCCAAGCCCCCTTCCGTCAGGCCCCCATGGGCCCACTCAGCTCTCTTGGAGGTCTCACTCACACTCTGTTCTTGCTCTTGTGGAAAACACAAAGGTGGTGATGGGAAGACAGTGGGGGTGCGCCTAGCCACACACCTGCACCAGCGTTGGCATGGAGCTCTTTAACCGTCTTTTCACTATCCATGTAATGGTTGGGAAATCTAAGGCTCAGGTAACTGATGCTCAGGAAATGGCAGAGGTCCAAAGGCTGTTTGTCCTGTTCTGCCACATGTCTAGCTTAGAGAGACCTCAGTCTTCAACCAGATGGTGTGTGTGCAGTATTTCCACCCACATTCAACTGGCCGGCACTCTGCCATGCTGGGTTTGCTGAAGGATTAGTGAACAAGTGAGCCAGGGGGCAGATGTTCAAACCAGGACAGGCTAGAATGGACACGGGATGGTTTGACACACTCAGCCTCCTTAGCCTTTCTAAGCCTCCCCATTCTGAGACCTTCCTCTTTTTTGTTTTGTCTTTTCAAGGTAGGGTCTCACTGTAGCCCAGGCTGACCTGGAATTCACTATGTAGTCTCAGGCTGGCATCAAACTCACGGAGACTATGCCTCAGGAAATAAAGTGGAGAACAATTGAGGAAAACATCCAACATCAACTTCTGGACACACATACACAGTCTTGCGCCTTTGTACACGAGTGCACCCACATGCACACACACATGCATACATCCCGCACCCACACACACACACACACACACACACACGGTCAACCAATAAATCAATAAGGGCTAAAGAGATGGCTTCATGTTTACGGAGCTTGCCTGTAAAGCCAAAGGAACCAGGTTCCATTCCCCAGTACCCAGTAAGCCAGATGCATAAAGGGACACATGCAGCCTGGCGTTTGTTTGCAGTGATTGAAGGCCCTGATGTGCCCATTTTCTCTCTGTCTCCTTTCTCTGTATCTTTCTCTCTCACTTTAAAAAAAGAAAAGAAAAAAAGAATAAATAAATAACAAATGTGGTGGAGAGTGACTAAGGAAGACACCTGACATCAACCTCTGGTCTCCACACACAGCACATATATGTGTACTCATGTATTCCTATGAACACACACATGTGCACCAAGAAGAAGGAGAAAGAAGCCTCTACTGAGGCCACTACTGTGTCCTGAGCTCTGAAGAAGGCCCATGTCTCTCATGGGAAGTCAAAGTTAGCAGGATCTGATCCAGGGCTGAGAAAGCAGCCAGAATAGAGAGAGAAAGATGCAAGCATGTCTAGAAGAAAGACTGGTTCTGTGTCACCATTCCTGACTCTTCCTTACTGAGTCAACAAGCCCCCCTTTCTTTGGAGAGCCTCCAAGGACAGCTAGTTTACTCAGGGAACAACCCAGGAAGCTCCTGCAAGATAGTTGGGACAGGAAGGGAAGGAGCCAGATTAGCAAGCCTTGGTGAGAAGCTTTCCCTGTGGGCACTGGGACTTGTGGGAGGCCACATGGAAGATGATGCGGGAGAGTCCCATTGCAGGAGCAAGGGGGGAGGGTCTGAAGCCAGTAACCAACCCCCATTTTCCCAGCCTGCCTCACATGTCCACCAGCCAGGAAATGTCCAGCAAGTCTATGGAGCCTCCTGCTCCATGTCCGTGCAAGTACTGAGAGCCACGATGACGGGACCAGAGCAGCACCATGGCAACCTTCCCATGTTGCAGGAGGAAGATGTAGTGCCAGGCATCTCGGGGCTGCCCTCCTTACAGCTTTTCTCCGACCCCCTCCGTCTCTGCCCATCCGGTGAGACTGCTGAGCTGCCGATCTCTTTCTTGGTGAGTGACTGCACTCCCACCATTCGGGTTAAAAGAAGGATTCTGAGCCACCTGTCCTAAGGGCCTTGGTCTCAGGAAAGTGGAAAGCCACCCCTGCCTTGAGGAATACCCAACGATCTAAGTGAGGTGCTTACTTTTCCAGGTGACAATCGTGATCATCAGTAGCAATAAGAGGTCCCCAGTGGATAGTACTTACATCTTAGAATACACTTCTCCACTTATCACATTTTAAAAGTCTTTCCTAGACTGGTTAGACTGTGTCCACATCTGTAAAAGCAAATTGCCACAGCCCCCATCACGAAGGGGGAGGAAATCCAACATCTGAAAAGTTCCCAGTAAACTAGAATGCGTACCAGGTATGAAGTAAGAGCTGTGCCAGCTGCAAACCTGGCTGGAACTCCAATAAGGAGCCTTTGGGTTACAAGCAACAGAAACACAATGCAAACTAGCTCAAGGGAGGAAGAAAATCTTAAGAATTTATGGTATGAAATCCAAGGGCTTGATCTCTTGCTTTCTACTCTTCCTCCTTTTCTTCTGTCTCTTCTCGCCTACCGCCCCCTTTCTAATCTCTCCTTCCCTCCTACATGTATGGGGCACCTATACTGATAGTGGAGCAGGGTAATAACGCCAGTGGAGAGTCTGTTTTCCCCCTGAATCCACATAGATACAACCAGGCATAGACTGGGCCAGCTTAGGACAGGTGAGCGATTTCCTTTCTTTCCTTCTTTCTTTCTTTCCTTCTTTCTTTCTCTCTCTCTCTCCCTTCCTTCCTTCCTTCCTTCTTCTTTCCTTCCCGCCTTCCTTCCTTCCTCCCTTCCTTTCCTTCTTCCTTTTTCTTTTTGTTTTTTTTTTGAGGTAGGGTCTCACTCTGGTCCAGGCTAACCTGGAATTAACTCTGTAGTCTCAGGGTGGCCTTGAACTCACGGCGATCCTCCTACCTCTGCCTCCCGAGTGCTGGGATTAAAGGCGTGCGCCACCACGCCCGGCTCTCCTTCTTCCTTTTTATTTCAGCATATGTGCACTCATGTGTGTGCTGGTCTACATGTGTGTACAGGTGCATGTGAAGACCAAGGAGATGTCATCCTCAGGAATTCTGGCCACATTTGTTTTTTTTTTGAAACAGGCACTCTTATTGGCTTGGAGTTTACCAATGAGGCGAGACTGGTTGGCCAACAAGCCCCAGGGATCTTCCTGTTTCTGCCTCCCCAGCTCTGGGATCCAAGCATCTGCTGCCACACCTAGCATTTTTACTTGGGTTCTGGGAATTGAACTCAGATTCTTGCAAGGCTGAACACTTTCTAGGATGAGTTATCTCCCATCCCACATGAGCCATCTCCAGAAAGCAGTGTTCTATGACTTGTCTGGTAATGACGGAGCAGCACTCTAAGGTTGAAAAGCCCCCCAGAATGATTCCCCAAAGCACAGATGTTGGCTTATCACAGCAACACTGCAGGGAACACATGTTCAGCTCATTGCACAGTACCCGATACCCTGTGGGTGCGTACAAGTCTTTGCCAACAAAGAAATGAACATAGAGTTTGACAAACACAATGTGTGCAGTGGTGTTTAAAAATAAACAACCTGGGTTGAAGAGATGGCTTAGAGGTCAAGGTGTTTGTCTGCAAAGTCAAAGAACCCAGATTTGATTCCCCAGGACCCATATAAGCCAGATGCACAAGGGGGCACATGTGTCTGGAGTTCGTTTGCAGTGGCTGGAGGCCCTGGTGCACACATTCTCTCTCTATCTATCTTTCTTCTCTCTATCTCTCTCTGCTTGCAAGTCAATAAGTAAATACATTTTTTAAAGAGAAGAAAAAAAAAATAGACAACCTGTTTCTTTCAGCTTAGGTGCGCCTGGCTGGAGATCTTTGAGACCCTTATTTTTTGCCAGCACCAGAACAAAAGCAGTACCTTCACCACTGCAAATTTCAACACTTCCTGACATGGCGCGCCAGTTCTAAAAAGGCCTATTATCAAGATGGCTGTCTTATGGCTGCTATTTTCCTAGGATTTCCAGAAAGTTATCCAAATGTGTCTTATGTCTCTATCTCACACACATATATACACTTCATCCCAATCTCAGACACACAAAGAAAGCTCACACTGATGTAGTCTATGCTTTGATACACAGCTCACGTTCACCATGGCCTCCCTGGGATTGAGGCATTCTCCCTGACCTTCTACTGGGCTGTTCGCTTACAGCTTTCACCTGAGTCCTCTCTCATATTCACCTACATCCAGAAAAGACCAGCCAAAGCAACTAGTTTGTTGGAGACTACCCACATTTTACCTGTTGCTGTAGGTATGGAGGCTCCACGGCTCGACATCCTCTCCTTGACATGAGGCCGGTCATTGCTGAGCCCACACGGGGCTGACTGAGCCTTCATGGGACCATGCCATGGCTCAGCAGCTTCAAGCCACATCCCCTTCTTCAGCTCCTGTCCTGGTGGATTAAATGGATCTCAGAGAAAATTTCCTTCCTGTTAGAGGAACTGACCTGCCATAGATGGTACAAGAGGGCTTCAAGAATCACTGAAATGGAGCTGGGCGTGGTGGCGCATGCCTTTAATCCCAGCGCTCAGGAGGCAGAGGTAGAAGGATCTCTGTGAGTTCAAGGCCACCCTGAGACTACCAGTGAACTCCAGGTCAGCCTTGGGAAATAAAAAAACACCACTGAAATGGGATGTGGAGCTGGCTAAGCTACCAGATGGCTGACAGCAAGGACTCTATCGCCGTGGTACAAGTGCATGGATGATACCTGCTTCAGGCGAGAGGTCCAGTCAAAACCAGCAGGAAGAATGTGCAAGAGAGCCCAGCCAGCCAGGTGAGGAGAAGTGGGAAATTGCCAGCGGGTGGCCTAGCAAGCTGGATGGCTGTTGCTGGGGGCAACTGTGGCATTAGAGGGAGACAAAGAAAGACTCAAGGTGTTAATCACCAATTAAAGGCTAATTAAGATAACCAAAGGGTCTTCTTTACATTAGATAAACTGGAAGCCCTCTTGCAACTGGAGGGTAGAAGAAGGAAACTCTGGCCTGGGACTTAAAGACTCTGAGAGGGGCTTTTGCGCTACGCGGATCCAGTGCGGCAGTGACCTGCCAAGGCTGAAGTCACCCAAGGCTCACACACTAGTGTGTCTGGTTCCTGGGCGGGGAGGACCAACAGCCAGGAGCCACAACAGCTGCTGTGGTTTGAGCCTGCCTGTGCCCTGGTGGTGTGGGCTCTCGGTCTATCCGACGAAGATGCCTCTGAGTGGCTCATGGCTTACCTAATGGCTCTGGGACCCACAGGGGTGTCCCCAGAGAGCGAGGCTAGGGGGAAGCTCATAGCACCGCTTAGGACTTAGCCATGTCCCCCAGGCTGATGCTGGGGAAGGTGGTCAGAATGCGTATGGATGGATTCATCAGCAGTGACGCCTGAATTGACTGACTTCTAGAACGAGGAAGATTGGGTGACGGGGGAGGACACCTGAGGGAGAGGCAAGTAGGCAGTGTTCAGGAAGGGCCTATGTGGGGTGGGGTCTCTATGCTGTGGTGGACGCCCCTGAATGCCCACCTGAGAGGCTACAGACACCCACGCAGAAGTCCTGGTCTTCTCTCTGTCACCCTTTCCAGACACCATGGGCGGAGGAAATTAGAAACAAGGGAGGTCTGTTTGGCTTGTAAGTTCCAGATGAAAGTCAAGGTGGGTCTCTGGTGAGGACCTTATTGCTGAGTCACAACATGGTGAAAGAGTGAGTGGCCATGGGCGAGGCAAAGAGGAAATCATGCCAAACTCATCTTTTTTTTTGTATGTTGTTTGTTTGTTTTTCTATTTCTTGGTTGGGTCTCACTCTAGCCCAGGCTGACCTGGTATTCACTCTGTCTTCTCAGGGTGGCCTTGAACTCACAGCAATCCTCCTACCTCTGTCTCCCAAGAACTGGGATTAAAGGCATGTGCTGCCATGCCAGGCCTCATTTTTTTTTAAAGGAGTATTGCAATGAGTTGTTTTTCTTTTTATTGACAACTTCCACAATTGTAAACAATATCTCACAGTAATTCCCTCATCCTCCCCAACTTTCCCCTTGGAAACTCCACTCTCCATCATATCCTCTCCCCCTCTCAATCAGTCTCTCTTTCATGTTGATGTCATTATCTTTTCCTCCTATTATGGTGGTCTTGTGTAGATAGCATCAGACACTGTGAGGTCATGCATATCCAGGCCATTTTGTGTCTGGAGAAGCACGTTGTAAGGAGTCCTACCCTTCCTTGGGCTCTTAAATTCTTTCCACCACCTCTTCCGCAATGGACCCTGAGCCTTGGAAGGTGTGATTGAGATATTGCAGTGCCGAGCACTCCTCTGTCACTTCTTCTCAGCACCATGGTGCCTTCTGAGTCATCCTAAGGTCACTTCCTTCTGAAAAGAGAAGTTTCTCTAACCAAAAGTGAGAGTAGCATTAATATATGGGTATGAGCATTATGAGAAGTGCTTACTGGGCAGTTGGGTGAGCGTAGTATATACATTTAGCCAGACACAAGCAGACGTTATACCCCAGGGGTAGTCATCTTTTTTTTGTTTGGTTTTTTGGGGTAGGGTGTTAGCCCAGGCTGACCTGGAATTCACTATGTAATCTCAGGGTGCCCTCAAACTCACAGCAATTCTACTACCTCTGCCTCTGGAGTGTTGGGATTAAAGGTATGCGCCACCATGCCCGGCTCATCTTTTTAAATATCAGGAACCCACTCCTAAAACAATGACCTCTCTCCTGCTATGATGCTGTCAGTTCACTGTGGAAAAGAGAGCAGAGCTCTCATGGCCTTGTTGCTACGAAATGGCACAGGTCATTTATACCATAGCTCATGGCAAAATGGCTTTACCACCTGATGTCAGGCAGCCTGTGCCATTGGCCACATGAGCGTGAACAAGTGGCTTCTGAGGCAGCAGCATGGCCTCTGCTTACTGACCACAACTGACAGGACCTCAGGGATTGGCTGAGTGACCAACCTGCCAGTAAGAGAGACTCACCTTAAGCTCCTGATGTGCGACAGCCTTGGAGGAGAACAACCAGCCCCTCGGGGGCAAGAGGACCAGCAGGAGCCCTTCCACTCTGGAGTAGAAGTAAGCCCCTGGAGAATTCTCTCTGGCTCAAGGAGGCCAATTTTTGGAAGAGCCTCCCCATCAATAGAAGCCCGTTTACATGACAGAGAGCAATCTGCTTTTGTTTGTCTGTTTGTTGAGGTAGAGTCTCACACTAGCCCAGGCTGACCTGGAATTCACTATGTAGTTTCAGGATGGCCTCAAACTCACTGCGATCCTCCTACCTCTGCCTCCCAAGTGCTGGAGTTAAAGGCGTGCGCCACCACACACAGCGACAGAGAGTAATCTGCTTCCACAAAGTTCTACCAGTTTAATGTCAATCTCGTGGTGGCACATAAACTTAACCAACCCATCCAGGAAGATGCTTGCTTTGCCTGTCCACAAAGCCCCAATCAGGCCCCATGGTGGTTTGATCCAGGTGTCTCCCATAAACTTAGGTGTTCTAAATGCTAGGTTCCCAGCTGATGAAGATTTGGGATTTAATGCCTCCTGGAGGCTGTGTGTTGTTGGGGGCCAGCTTATGGGTGTTATAGCCAGTTTCCCTTGCCAGTGTTTGGCACACTCTTCTGTTGATATGGTCCACCTATGTTGGCTAGGGGGTGATGTCCACCCTCTGCTCATGCCATCATTTTCCTGCCATCAGAGGGCTTCCCCTTTAAGCCTGTAAGCCAAAATAAACCTCTTTTTCCCACAAGCAGTTCTTAGTTGGGTGATTTCTACCAGCAATGTGAACCTGACTGTAACAGTAAAGTGGTATCAGGAGTGGGGTTGCTGCTAGACACCTGATTGTGTGGCTTTGGCCTTTTGAAACTGATTTTCAAGAGGAATGTGGAAGGATTTGAAACATTGGCCTAAGAGATGCCTTGAAGTGCTGTAAGTACAGCTTGATGGACTATCCTGGTCAGAGTTGAAAGACCTGAATGCAGTAAGAACTATGGACTGTGAGGTTTGGCTTATGAGGGTGAGAAAGAGCTTTGCTTGGACTGGGCTAGAGGCAGTTTGTGTGAAAAGCTTGCTGTTATGCCCATGTCCTGAGAAGTTGTGCAGGGTTGCTTTGTGTAGAAATGAGCTGGTGTGAGCAAAGCAATATGGCATGGAAAGAAAACTCTCTGGATGAACTGCTCCCTGTTTGACTGCAATTGAGAGATTATAACCTTTGAGATTGGGCCAGCTGACCTATACTGGGGCAATAGGAAGAATGAAGACTCTTTTGAAGGGGCGTGAGTGCTCAAGGAGTGTCGTGTTCTTCAAAGTCTGCTTTATTCTCCCCTGGATTAACAAATTGGCACCCTACCTGGTATTGTGGAATATAAGAAATGCAGGAAAGAGAAGGTCATTGAACTTGCAATGTGATCTTGTGTTTTGGAAATGGCCATGGACAGTGAGAAGCAGGTTTGCTGGATGCCTGCATGGAGATTCAGTGGGGCCATGAGCATGAACCTTGGGTTGCAGTGGAGACCATTGGAGATGCTGGGACTAAGAGATGGCTGCCAAGGAGAGCTGCCAGCCCTGGATGAAGTTTTCCAAGACTGTGAGTAGCCTAGCTGGAGGGGCAGAATTGGAATATCAGAGACTTGTTGCTGGTTAGAATTATCGGACTTGGAGATTTGTCACTGGCTAGAGTTATTGAACTTGAAGCCACAGAGTTTGATGTTTGCCCTGGTTATTTAAAATCTTGTATTGGTTAAATATTTCTTTGCTATGCCCAATGCCATCTTTTGCAGGGTGAATGTTTATTCTGTGCCATTATGGGTTTTGGGGGGATTTTTTGGTATTATGGCTCAGTTAAAAAATCTTGGACTATGGAGATGTTTAAACATCATTGGGATTGATAAAAACTATGGGGACTTTTAAAGTTGGATGAATGCATTGCATTTTACATCATGTATGGTTATCAATTTATATGGGCCAGGGCAGAATGTGGTGGTTTGATTCAGGTGTCCCCTGTAAACTAGGTGTTCTAAATGCTAGGTTCCCAGCTGATGGAGATTTGGGAATTAATGCCTCCTGGAGGCAGTGTGTTGTTGGGGGCAGGCTTATGGGTGTTATAGCCAGTGTTCCCTTGCCAGTGTTTGGCACACTCTCCTGTTGCTATGGTCCTCCATGTGGTGGAGGCTATGGGATGATGTCCATCCTCTGCTCATGCCATCGTTTTCCCTGCCATCATGGAGCTTCCCCCTCGAGCCCGTAAACCAAAACAAATGACATTTTTTTCCCCCACAGGCTGCTCTTGGTTGGGTGATTTCCACCAGCAATGTGAACCTGGCCACAACAGGCCCCGACTGTCTTCCATTTTCCCACTGAAAAATATAGTGTGTTTGACCCAGAAACACACATCGCAGATGAGGTCACAGCAAAGGGGTCTGCACTGGCCCCATGCATCCTACGTGGCTCATCTTGCTCACGCTGGGCCCACCAGCGGTGGGGGGGCTGGTTGCAGGTGCAGCTGATGCCAACTTGAGGATGGCGCACTTTTTCAAAGCTGTGATGCTATCCTCGGTCTGCAGGCTCTGACGTGTGACCTTCGTGGGGTGTTCTCTCCCTCCCAGGCAAAACAGACAGGTCAGGAAGCACATGGAAGAAAGAAGGCTGGTCCTGCTCACAGGCCTCCTGTGACCCGCTGGAGACCCCTGACTCCCAGTCCTAAAGCTCAGCCTGTGGTAGGGGTTTTGTCCCGGTCTTCAACAGGGCCTCTTTCTGCTAGGCAGCGTGGGCGCTCGCTAAACTTTATTTAATAGCTTCATTGCCTCATAAACATTCACCCATTTTAAGCATGCAAGTCAATGTTGTCCAATAAATTTGCTGAGTTTTATAACCATCATTATAACTCTGTTTTAGGATATTTCCTTCCTCTAAGTAAATCTTTCATTTCTACTTACTCTTCCCTTGCCTTGACTTTTATTTTTAAAGTTTTTTTTTCTTAATTTCTTTTTTCTTTCCTTTATTTTCCTTTTGTTTTTTTTGGGGGGGTTAGGGCTTCACTCTAGCACAGGCTGACCTGAAATTCACTATGTAATCTCAGGGTGGCCTCAAACTTGCGATGATCCTACCTCTGCCTCTCAAGTGTGGGTTAAAAGGCATGTGCCACCATGCCCAGCTTTTTTTTTTTTTTTTTTTTGAAACACAGTCTTGGGCTGGAGAGATGGCTTAGCGGTTAAGCGCTTGCCTGTGAAGCCTAAGGACCCCGGTTCAAGGCTCGGTTCCCCAGGTCCCATGTTAGCCAGACGCACAAGGGGGCGCACGCGTCTGGAGTTCGTTTGCAGAGGCTGGAAGCCCTGGCGCGCCCATTCTCTCTCTCTCCCTCTATCTGTCTTTCTCTCTGTGTCTGTCGCTCTCAAATAAATAAATAAAAAAAAAAAAGAAACACAGTCTCAGTATAGCACACGCTGACCTGGAACTTATGGCAATCCTCCTATATAGGCCTCCCCACAGGCCTGAAGTTTTTTTGTTTTTTTTTTTAACTTTTTCTTTTTTTTGAGAGAGAGAAACAGGCAGAGAGAAGGATAGAGAGAATGGGCACGCTAAGGCCTCCAGCACTGCAAACAAACTCCAGACACATGCGCCACTTTGTGCATCTGGCTTACATGGGTTCTGAGGAATCAAACCTGGGTCCTTAGGTTTCACAGGCGAGTGCCTTCGCCACTAAGCCATCTCTCCAGCGCTGTTGTTTTTGTTTTTGTTTTTTTTTTTAAACATGTAGCCCAGCTGTCCTCAAACTTGTGATCTTTCTGCCTCATCCTCTTCAGCAATGCCTAGAGGCATGCACCACCACAGCTGGCCCTTTTGGACTGTGTGTGTGGATGTGTATATATGTTCATGTGTGTGAGTAGGGGTGAGCTCATGCGCCACCGTGCACATAGGGTCAGAGTTCAGCCTAGGTGGGGACCCTCACCTCCCCCTTGTGTGAGGCATGGCTTCTCATTGTTCACTACTGCACTCTGCCAGTTAGCCGGCCTATGAGCTCCTGGGGAACCTCCTGTCTCTGCCCCCCTCTCTCCATAGGAGCCCTGCGATTACAGATGTTCACACTACCGTGTCCAGGTCTATGCACATCTGGAGATCTGAACGCAGGTCTTTGCACTTGGCGCGTAAAGGCTTTGTTTATGCCCTGAGCCATCTCCCTGAGCTCACCTTCCCGGGGCTTGAGCGGGGGTGTTACTCTGTAGTTAGGCTGGTGCGCAGCTCACTGTGTGGCTCAGGCTGGCTTCAGGTGCATCGCAGCCCTCCCGTCTCAGCTCTTTGACTGCCTGGAGGCGAGCCGCCACACTCAGCCTCTCCTCTCACTCTGAATGTCTAGTGCAACCCAGCCGCAAACAACGGCGAGTTTGCTGTCTGAATGTCCGTCTACACGTGCCTTTCCAGGCTACTTTGAGTTCCGCACTATGTTGTCTTTTGTGTTTGCTTTGTTTTGTTCATTATGGTTTTGTTGCTGTTTTTAATTAATTATTTATGTGTATATGTGTCTGTGGGGGGGGGAGGTGCCAGGGTCTCTTGCTACTACAAACAAATGGCTGTCCAGCTTCATTTTATTTTTTAAAGAATTTTTTTAAAAATTGTTTTTATTTAGTTAGTTTTTTCAAAGCAGGGTCTCACTCTAGCCCAGGCTGACCTGGAATTCACTATGTAATCTCAGGGTGGCCTTGAACTCACTCGATCCTCTTACCTCTGCTTCCCTAGAGCTGGGATTAAAGGTGTGTACTACTATGCCTAGCCTATTTTTATTTTTACTTTTTATCTTTTCACAATTTTTATTAACATTTTCCATGATTATAAAAAACATCCCATGGTAATACCCTCCCTCCTGCACTTTCCCCTTTGCTATTTTTATTTTTAAAATATTTATTTAGTTAGTTAGTTGAGAGAGAGGGAGAGGGAAAAAGAGAAAGTATGGGCACTATAGCCACTGAAAACGAACTCCAGATGCATGTGCCACCTTGTGCATCTGGTTTACATGGGCTCTAGGGTATTGAATCTGGGTCCTTAGGCTTCACGTGTAAGCGCCTTAACTGCTAAACCATGTCTCCAGAGCTCTTTTTTTTTTTTTTTTTTTTTTTTTTTTTGGTTTTTCGAGGTAGGGTCTCACTCTAGCTGAGGCTGACCTGGAATTAACTATGGAGTCTCAGGGTGGCCTCGAACTCACAGTGCTCCTCCTACCTCTGCCTCCCAAGTGCTGGGATTAAAAGCATGTGCCACCATGCCCGGCTAGACCTCTTATTTTTATTTTTTATTTGCTTTGTGAGATAGAGTCTCCTTCTAGCCCAGGCTGACCTGGAATTCACTATGTAGTCTCAGGGGGGTCTTGAACACCCAGTGATCCTCATACCTCTGCCTCCTGAGTGCTGGGACTAAAGGCGTGTGCCACCATGCCTAGCTATTTATTGAGAGAGAAAGAGGCAGATAGAGATAGAATGAGTGCACCAGGGTCTCCATCCACTGCAAATGAGCTCCAGACACATGGGCCACCTTGTGCATCTGGCTTATGTGGGTCCTGGGGAATGGAACCTGGGTCCTTTGGCTTTGCAGGTAACTAACACTCCCCTCACCATTATGTTTTCAATTCTTTTTTATGGATGAATAGAATTCCAGTGGGTGAACAGTTGTATTTTGTTTAGCCATTCACCAGTAGATGGACATTTGGATCCTAAATGCTTTTTTTGTTTGTTTGTTTTTGTTTTTCCAGGTATGATCTCACTCTAGCCCAGGCTGACCTGGCATTGACTATGTAGTCTCAGGGTGGCCTCCAACTCATAGCAATCTTCCTACTTCTGCCTCCTGAGTGCTGGGATTAAAGGTGTGCACCACCATAGCTGGCTCTTAATGCTTTTTTGATGAAATTAAGCTACTATTAGCATTTACACACAAGTTTTGTGTGGAGTTACATTTTTAATTTTCTTAGATACATAGGAGGCAACTGTTGGCTCATTGACTAAATGTATGTTTACATTCTTATTTATCTGTTGACTGGTGCTAGAGATGAAACCTAAGGCCTTATGCATACGGTACACAGACTATACCACCAAGCTACACCCCCAGCCATGTTTGCCTGTTTTAGAAAATACCAAACCATTACATTTTTTATTGCTACCAGCCATGTGTGAGAAAGCCCATTTCTCCAATCCTAAGTCCCATTTGTTATCTATGTCTCTTTAATTATAGAGACTCAAGACTATGAAGTGATGTCTCCTCATAGTTTAATTTCCATTTCCCCAGTGACTAATGGCATTGCCCATCTCTTCATGCTTATTAGTCATTTATTTATTATCCTCTTTGGTGAACTGTCTATTTGAATCTTTTGCCCATTTTTTTAAATTATCTGTTTGTCTTCTCTTTGAGTTCTCTGTATATTCTGCATACAAGTCCTTTGTCACGTATGCAATTTACAATTTTTCCCCCTCAATTAATGGCATGTCTTTTCATTTTCCTAATGGTATCCTTTTAAAGATTAGTTGTTTCATTTGCATGTGGGGGATGGGCGGGTGCACCAGGGCTACTGCAAATGAATGCCAGATGATTGCACCATTTTTTGCATCTGGCTTCTGTGGGTGGCTTAGGAATTGAACCTGGGCCAGCAGTCTTTGCAAGCAAGCATCTTTAACCACCAGCCTCCCTAATGGTGTCTTTTGAAGTACAAATTTTAAAAATTTTCATGAAGTTCACTGCATCCACTTTTCCCTGTTACATCTCATGCTTTTGATATTGAATCTAAGACCTTTGCCTAGTGCAAGGTTATGAAGACTTTCATAGTGTGTACCTCTAAAGGTTGTGGAACTTTTAGACCTACAGTGAGGTCTAAGACCCTGTTGAGATGATTTGGAGGTATGATGTTGTCAAGTTTAACCTCTGGTTGTCAACTTAAAAGGATTTAGATTCAGCATGGAAGCAAATCTTACGGCACATTTATTAGGGATTTTCTAGGTTCGGACCCTACTGGTGGGCAGTGCCATTCCGTGGGCTGGGATCCTGGACTGAATAAAAAGGAGAAAGCTAGCTGAGGAGGGGCGGGTGTCACTCTGGTGGCTCTCTGCTGATGGGACACTAGTTTCCTGCTCCTGCTCCTGCCGTGATGGGTTCCACCCTTTGGCTCTGCAAGCTGAATTAGCCACTCCCCTTCCGTACGCTGCTTCTGCTGGACTGTTTCGTCCCAGCAATCAGAAATGGACGGATCTAGATGTGAAGTGAACTTTAAGCCTGCTTTCGGCATGAGGCTACTAAGTGGTCCCCAGACCATTGTGGAAATGTGGCCTCGGCACCTTCATCAAAACTCAGTTGAGGCCAGGCTTGGTGGCACACGTCTTTGGTCCCAGCATTTGGCAGACAGCGGTTGACTGGCACCGTGGGGGGCCAGCGCCAGACCCTCACTTCCCGCCCATCCATGCTGGTGTAACGCTCTCTCCACTATCAAGGCCATGCAGCAAACTCAGGAGATGGGAAATCAAAGTCCTTCCATTTTGTTCTTTTTCAAAATTGTTTTTGCTATTCTAGGTCTTTTCATTTCCATATAAATTTTAAGATCAGCTTGTCAATTTCTGTGAAAAAGCCTGCTGGGATTTTGATAGAGGTTGTGTTTGCTGTATAGATCAATTTGAGGAAAATTACCGTCTGAACAATATTGATTCTTCTAATCCATGAACAGGAAATGTCTCCATTTATTTAGATATTCTTTAATTTCCCTCAGTAGTTTTATAGTTCTCAGTGCAAGTACAAGTCTTGTACTTCATTTATTAAATTTATTCCTAAGTATTTTATCATTTTGGTTGCTACTGAATATAATTGCTTTCTTAATTTCTTTTCAAATTGTTCATTGCCTATATGTGTGTGTGTGTGTGTGTGTGTGTGTGTGTGTGTGTATAAATTTTATTGGTTTGTATGTATTGATATTATATATCTATCTTTGGTAAATTTATTAATTATGATAGTATTCTATAGCTTCCTAGGGTTGTTTTTGTGTATGTGTGTCTGTGTGTATGTGCATGTCCATGTGTGTGGGGTGTACATGTGTGTGAACACGTGTGCTCATAGCTACCTATGCGTATGAAGATTAGAGGACAACCTCAGGTGCCAGCCACCGTTTTGGAGACAGAGTCTCTCATTGGCATGGAGTTCAGCATGTAGGCTAGACTGGGTGGCCAGGGGGGGTCTCAGGATCCTCCTGTCTATGCCCCCTAGTACCAGAGTTATGAGTGTGTGGCACCACACTTGCCTGTTTTTTGCTTTTTTTCTTTCCATGAGTTCTTGGGGTGATACTGAGGTCTCTATGCTTGCATAGTAAGCACTTTAGCAGCAAAGCCAACTCGCCAGCCTGGATTCCTAGAATTTTCTACACGGAAAATCATGTTGCGTTACATGGGTTACTTCTTTTCCAGCAGACGCCTTTATTTATCTTATCTGATAACATCTGAAGCCTCCAGGATGATGGGTTGTTTTCAGGGTTGAGGATGAATCCCAGGGCTTTCTGCGTGCTCTCTCTCTACCACCATGTACCAGTGTGGAAGGAGCCACATTCCAGGTGCAGAAGCTAGATCAAGTGATGGGAGCGACATTCCTCCCCTCATTCCTGATCAAAGGGGAGAGCCTCCGGAGTTCATCAGGAAATGCAACTGAAAAGAATTAAATACAGGAATTTGTTGTTTTCTGAGGTAGGGTCTCTCTCTCTAGCCCAGGCTGACTTGAAATTCACTATGTAGTCTCAGGCCAGCCTCGACCTCACAGTGATCCTCCTAATTCTGCCTCCCAAGTGTTGGAATTAAAAGTGTGCCCCACCAATGCCCGGCTAAGTACCATATTTTTGTAAGCCCCTCTCAAGATTTCTGGTTATTCTGAGTTTGTTGGGAGTATTTTTCTTTCTTTCTAAAATGTATTTCTTTTTTAAAGCTTTTTCTTTTATTTTTGAGAGAGACAGAGAGAAGGGGCACGCCAGGGTCTTCAGCTGCTGCAAATGAACTCCAGATGCATGTACCACCTTGAGTGCAAGTGTGACATTGAACACTTGCGTCACTATGTATCTGTCTTACATGGGACCTGGAGATTTGAACATGAGTTCTTAGGATTTGCAGGCAAGTTCCTTAACCAGTAAGCCACCTTTCCAGCCCTATCTCCTTATTTTTAAAAAATATTTTGAGGTAGCTAGGTGTGGTGACACACACCTTAATCCCAGCACTTGGGAGGCAGAGGTAGGAGGATCACCATGAGTTCAAGGTCACCCTGAGACTACATAGTGAATTCCAGGACAGCCTGAGCTAGAGTGAGACCCTATATATATTTAAGGGCTGGAGAGATGGCTTAGTAGTTAAAGTGCTTGCCTGCGAAGTTTAAAGACTCATATTCCACTCTCCAGATCTTACGTTGGCCAGACACACAAAGGTGAGGCAAGCACAAGGTCACACATGCCCACTAGGTGGCACAAGCTTCTGGGGTTAGATTTCAGTGGCTGAGGCCCTGGCATGCTAATTTTCTGTCTCTCTTCTCTCTCTCTCTCTGTTTCTTTCCCTTGCTCTCTCTAAAAAAAAGATTTTGATTAATGTGTGTGGGCACACATGTGTGTGCATGTGCGTGCATGCATGTGTGTCTGAGAATGGTTACATGAGACACAGTGCACAGGTGAAAGTCAAATAACAACTTCTTTTTTTTTTATATTTTTTGTTCATTATTTATTTATTTATTTGAGAGCAACAGACACAGAGAGAAAGACAGATAGAGGGAGAGAGAGAGAATGGGCACGCCAGGGCTTCCAGCCACTGCAAACGAACTCCAGACGCGTGCGCCCCCTTGTGCATCTGGCTAACGTGGGACCTGGGGAACCGAGCCTCGAACTGGGGTCCATAGGCTTCATAGCGAGTGCTTAACCGCTAAGCCATTTCTCCAGCCCCAAATAACAACTTCTAACAACAGGGTCTCCTGTTGCTGCAAACAAACCACCAGCCTGCAAACACATCTCAGATTTAGCTGGCTCACAAGCTTGTCATAGGCACATTGGATTCAGCGACACATGAGTCTCATTGCATCCAGCTTTTATATGGGTGCTGGAAAACGGAACATGGGCTGGCAGACTTTGGATTGAAATGTCTTTAACAGCAGAGGTACCTCCCCAGAAGCCCCCTTTTGTTTCGTTTTGTTTTAAATATTTTTATTTATTTATTGGAGAGAGTGAGTGAACAAGAGAGAGAGTTTGAGAGAGAGAAAGAATAGGCACACCAGAGCCTCTAGCCACTACAAACTCCAGACACACGTGCCCCCTTGTGCATCTGGCTTACGTGGGACCTGGAGAATCAAACCTGGGTCCTGAGACTTTGCAGGCAAGTGCCTTAGCCATGAAGCCATCTCTCCATCACCCCTCTTTTGTTTTGAGACAAACTCAAGCAGGCTGTCCTCAAGCTTATGATCATCTTGATTCAGATTACCGGCATACACCGCCACGGCCGGTGTTTGGGGAGCTTGCGGCATGACGGAGTGCAGAATTTTGCCCCATGTTTTTTCTGTGTCCATTGAGATCATCTGTGGATTTGCTCCTGCTTATGTTAACTCTGCCTGTTTCGTTAGTTGGTTTGGGTGTTAAGCCAGCCTTGCATTCAGAGGACAGAGTTCGTTTGGTCATGGTCTGTAGTCCTTTTTACAGGGTGCTGGCTCCACCCAGCTGAAGGATGCTTTTCATCTATGTTCATGAAGGATATTGATATTGTTTTATTATATTTATTAATTATTATTTATTGTTATATATTATACTTGTTATATTGATATGATTTTATGACATTTATAGCTAGTTTTGAGATCAGGCTAATTGCTGGTCTCTAAGAATGTGTTGATGAAGGTCCCTTCTCTATTTTCTTTCTTTTTTTTGTTCTTTTTATTTTAGAGGTAGGGTCTTGATCTAGCCCAGGCTGACCTGCAATTCACTGTGTAGTCTCAGGGTGGCCTCAAACTCATGACAATCCTCCTACCTCTGCCTCCAGAATGCTGAGATTAAAGGCGTGTATTTTTTTATTTAAAAAATATTTTGTTTACTTGAAAGCAGATTGAAAGAAACAGAAAGAATGAGCATGCCAGGGCCTCTGCCACTGTAAACAAACTCCAGATGCATGTGCCTCTTTGTGTATCTGGCTTTATGTGGGTCTTGGGGAACTGAATCTGGGCCAGCAGGCTTTGCGAAAAATGCCTTTAGCCACTGAGCAATCTCCTCAGCTCCCTTCTCTACTTCCAGAAGACTTTGTAGAATATCGATACTAATTCTTCCTCAAGGTCTTGAAAGAATTTACCAGGCAACCTATTTCAACCTGTGCTTTTTTGTTAGAAGATTAATATTTTTTATTTATTAGAGAGAGAGTGTGTGTGTGTGTGTATGTGTGGACATGCCAGGGCCTCTTGCCATTGCAGATGAATTCCAAATGCATACACAGCTTTGTTAAGCTGGCTTTACATGGGTATTGGGGACTGCAGCCCAGACAGGAAGGCTTGGGAAGAAAGCACTTTTAACTGCTGAGCCATCTATCTCCCAGGCACATTGGAAGATTTTAATTACTAAGTTTTGTTGATATTGTTGTTGTTGTTTTGAGTTGTGGGGTTTTTTTTATGTTTTTGTGGTAGGTTCTCATACAGCCCAGGCTGACCTCAAGCTCACTATATAGCCGAGGCTGGCCTTGACTTCTGATCCTCCCACCTCAGCTTCCAGGCACCAGGATTATAGACATATACCATCACTCGTAGATTTTTTTCTCTCCTCTCTTCTCCCTTCCCCTCCCCTCCTCTTTCTTTTCTCTCCTTCCTCCTTCTTTTCTTTATTTTATTCTTTTTGGCATACATACGTATGTGCATGTATACATGTGCTCATATGTGTGTGGAGCATGTTAATGTGCAGGGGGGGTGTCTGCATGTGCGTAAGCATTCTAGTGGAGGCCAGAGGGTGAGGTCGGGTGTCTTCCTCTTGCCCCAGAGATCTGCGTGTCTCCACCTTTCTAATGCTGGGATTGTAGATATATGCCACCATGCTCTGGCATGGATGTGGCTGCGGGGGTCGAAGCTCCAGTTCTCATGTTTGCAAAGCAAGAGCTTTCCTGGCTGAGCCATCTCCCCAGCCCTCTTTTTCTTTGTGACCTTTTGATTCCCTTCTTCCAGAGTGAACTTGGGTGATTTGTGTCCTTCAAGGACCTTATCCATCTTGTCAGGTTCCTAATTTGTTTTGTACAAAGTTAGTCATCATATACCCTTTGTGGTGGTTTGAATGGAAAATGTCCCCTGTGGTATCAAGTGTTCGTGATTAAACCTGTTAAGTTCCCAGCTGGTGGAGACTTTGGGAGATAAAAGCCTTGCTGAAGGAGGCGTGTCAGGGGGGCAGACTTTGGGACTTTATGGTTCAGCCCACTGGATGTTCAGCGTTCACTCATTCTTGCTGCTAGCTCCCAGATGATGTGACAAGATGTGATTCCCAGCCTCTGCTCTGCCACATTTTCCCTGCCAGAAGAAAACTTTTTCTCCAAACCATAAGCTGAATAAACCCTTTCATCCTATAAGTTGTTTTTGGTCAGGTGTTTTGTCCGCACAATGAAAAAGTAAGTGCAACACCCTTAAAGTCATCTCAACAGTCTATGGGGCCAGGGACTACGCACTCAGTTCATTATGAACCCTAATCATCTCCACGTTATCTTGCCTATCTTGACCAAATAAGCGACAGACCTTCATTTCACTGCTCTTCTCAAACAACGAGCTTTGGGTTTCGAAGGGTCTCCCGTGGCCTCCCAGCTTCCCTGTCCTCTTGCTCTCCCCTTTTGTTTGCCTTGGGCTTAGCTTGCTCTCACTCCTGGGTGTGAAGATGACCGAGCAGCGCGGACACCACCTCTTCTTTGCTAACTCACGCTTTCTAGTCTGTTCTCCTTTAAGCCCCCTTTACGGCCTCCTGGCCATGCTGGACTATGGTGGTTTTGTTCTCATTCTCTTCAAGCTACTCTGGATTCCCTGAATGTCTTTATGTTGCTTTCTATTTCCATTTCATTGTTTTTAGTTCTCTTTACTTTGCCTTTTGAAGAAGGGCCACACATCGTTCAACGGATCTTGTGCTCACTATGAAGCAAAAGATAGCCTTGAATTTCTGATCCTCCTGCCTCTATCTCCCAAGAGCTAGAATTTCAGGCCTGCCCCACCACACCTGGCTTAACAAACATACTTTTTATTATTTCAACATCGTTAAATTTACTAAAATGTGTTTTATGACCTAGAAGATGGTCTATCCTGAGGTACACATCAGTTACACTTGGAAAGAATATGTACTCTGGGACTGGAGGAATGGCTAAGCAGTTAAGGCATTTGCCTGCAAAGCCAAAGGACCCAGGTTCGATTCCCCAGGACCCATGTAAGCCAGATACACCAGGTGGCACATGCGTCTGGAGTTCGTTTGCAGTGGCTGGAGACCCTGGCACACCCATTCTCTCTGTCTGTCTGTCTGTCTGTCTCTCCCTCAAGTAAATAAACAAATAAAACTTTAAAAAAATATATGCATTCTGCTATTGTAACAGTTCTAGATATATTCGGTAGGCTGACAGTGTGGCTCAGAGCTGATTTTTTTTGGACTTATCCAGTGGAGAAAAAGAAGGTCTTAGGGCTGGGCGTGGGCCTTGGCAGTAGAGCACTTGCCAGGCAGGGACAAGGTCCTGGGTTCCATCTTTAGCACCATATACACGGGGGGGGGGGGAGGCGGGGAGGACTATAACAGAATACTCTATACTGAATAATTTATAAATAAATTTCTGGCCTGTGTATATAGTATTATGGTGTGTGAGAGAGTTTGTGTATGGCAAATACATGTAACGTGTGCATGTGTGGAATGTGTGCATGTGTGTACATATGCTTGCAGAGGCCAGAGGAAGACATCACATGTCTTCTATTGCTCTCCTGCCTTATTTCCTCAGACAGCATCTCTCACTGACCCTGAAGTTGCCCGTTTCTTTGGTTAGACTGGCTGACCAGGGAGTCCCACTGAGCTTCCCAGCTCTGTTCCTCTCTCTCAGTGCTGGGGTTACAGGCACTTGAAGACGTGCCCAGATTTTTACATAGCGACTGGGGGTCAAACTCAGGTCATCATGGTCATATAGAAAGTGCTTTTAGCTACTGCACTGTTTTCCTAACCCAGTGGACTTCGTGCTTAAATTTCTAGAAGCTAGGAAGCCCAAGATTGTAGCACCAGCAGCCTCAGAGTCTGATGCTCTGTGGATGGCATCCAGCATGGTGAAAGGGGCACTGCCCTCAGTCTGCAGGGAGGTAGAAAGGACCCACCTGTCCAAACCTCTCATTCCATTCTTCAGAGCTCTACCTTGCCAACTAATCAACCCCCAGACCCCACCTCTTGATAACACTGGACAATTAAGGTTTTGGGGGTTTGTTTCTTTGATTGTTTGTTTTTATTTTTGTTTATTTGAGAGCGACAGAGAAAGAAAGAGGCAGAGAGAGAGAAACAGAATGGGCACACCAGTGCCTCCAGCCACTGCAGATGAACTCCAGATGCATGAGCCACCTTGTGCATTTGGCTTACGTGGGTACTAGGGAATCGAGCTTCAAACCAGGGTCCTTAGGCTTCACAGGCAAGCGCTTAACTGCTAAGCCATCTCTCCAGCCCCAGTTGATAGTTTTTTGAAACAGATTCTTTCCATGTTTCTCAGTCTGACCTCTAACCCCTAACTTAAAAGATCTTCCTGCTTCAGCCTCTTGAGTAACTGATTGTGACCAGGCGTACACCACCACATGGGCCCAGCTACCAATTAAGTTTTATATGTGTTTGGTTGTGTTTGAGACAGAGGCTCACTCTGTAACTCACATTGGCCTTAAACTCACAACGGTCCTCTTGCCTTAGCCTTTCCAGATGCTGGTATTACAGAGGAGAGCCGCCACACCTAGTTTTTAATGTATGAACTTTGATATATATGTGTGTGTGTGTGTGTGTGTGTGTGTGTGTGTGTATACACACACAATACCATCCTATTAAGTACCCCCCTCCCTTCCTTTCCCTTCCCTTTATATTTCTTTTCTAGTTTACTGGCCTTTGCTACTGAGTTTTCTTCCTACTCACAGCCTGGGCTAGAACAAGACACTACCTCAAAAAAAATTTTTTTTAAGAAAATTAAGTGTCTTTTTCTAGGTGAGTACTTTACCATCTGCAGCCCAGAAGTTTGGGATTTATGTCCTATTAAATATTGTTGTTTGTTTGTTTGGGCTTGGGTTTTTGAAGGAAGGATCTCATTATGCAGGCCTGGCTGCCTTGAAATGCTATGTAGCTCAGATTGGCCTCAAATACTTGGTGATCCATGTGACTCTGCCTCCTAAGTACTGAGATTATAAACATGCACTATCCTACCTTGCATTTATTCATTTATTTTTAACATTGTATTTTTATTTATTTATTTATATGTCAATCAGAGAGAGAGAGAGAGAAAGAGAGAATGAGAATGGCTGCACAAGGGCCTCTAGCCACTGTAAATGAACTCCAGATGTATGCACCATCATATACATCTGGCTTACATGGGTTCTGGGGAATTGAACATGGGTCCTTAGGCTTCACAGGCAAGCATCTTAACAGCTAAACCATCTCTCCAGGCCTACATTTATTTTTTAACACTATGTTATGGATTTTGTGGAGAGCACTTGCCCGGCACATATCAGGTCTTGAGTTCAAGTCCCAACACTGAAAAACTAATCTTTTTATGATGGATATTCTGTAAATTACACTATGTATCTTAAAATAATCTACATAGGGTAATTAACATTGATTTAATTCCAATAGGATACAGAAATTTTGTTCCAATATATTTTCTTTTCTTCCTATCTCCTTTGTGCTAACATTATCATTAGTTGTATCTAAGTGTGTTGTGGCCCTAATAATAATACTAAGTAGAATCTGAATTATTATCTTATGCAGCTGTACTCAACACCAACAGGAGGAAAGAACACGCATGGCAGTGCCTGTGTTTACCTGGGTGATGACCTTTATGCATGCTCACTGCCACGTGCGGTTTCTCTGTGGCCTGAAGACTGTCGTCAGTGGTCTTGAGAAGCAGGTATGTGGGTCATGCTGCTCTTTAAGTCTTGTTTATCTGGGACTGTGTCTTTTTTAACCTTCGTGAAGGACAGTTTAGTTGGTTACAAAAATTCCTCTTGACTAGCTTATTCTTTCCACACTTTGAATACATAACCCATATGCCTTTGGTCCCTACAGCATTAGAAGAGAAATTGGTGACAACTGTCTGTGGGTCATTAAATGACGTGATGAACCTTTTTATTTTATATTGTTTATTTTTTAGTATATTTTATTTATTTATTTATTTATTTGAGAAAGAGAGAGAGAGAATGGGTGCACCAGGACCTCCAGCCACTGAAAAGGGACTCCAGATGTGTGTGCCACCATGTGCATCTGGCTTACGTGGGTCTTGGGGAATAAAACTGGGTCCTTTGGCTTTGCAGTCAAGTGGCTTAACTGCTAAGCCATCCCTCCAACTCCAACCATTTTATTTTTGCTGTTCCCTCTTTTTTTATTTCCTTCCTTCTTTCCTTCCTTTCTTCCTCCCTCCTTACTTTCTTTCTTTCTTATTGTTTCAGACAGGGTCTCATATAGTCCAGGCTGACTTTGAACTCTTGATCCTCCAGCCTTCACCTCCCAAGTGGTGGGTGTGCACCATCGTGCTTAACCTTATTGTTGCCATCTTAAGAAACATGCTGGCATGAGGATGTAGCTCAGTTGGTAGAGTGCTTAACTAGCATCTACAAAGCTCTAGGTTCCAGCCCCAACATACTTGTAATCTCGGTATTTGAGAGGTAGAGGCAGAAGGATCAGAAATTCAATGTCTATATGGAGCTGGAGAACAGTCTGTGCTAGAGACCCTGTATCCCACCCCCAATAAAAGGCAGGTTGCCATAACCTTTATCTATGACATATGTACATGTGGATTCAAGTGTATCCTAAGTTGCCATCTGAGTGTTTGTGTCTCCCTCAGAACTAACTTGCAACCAGGCATGGTGGTGCATGCTTTTAATCCCAGCACTCAGGCAGCATGAGTTCAAAGCCACCCTGAGGTTACATAGTGAATTCCAGGTCAGACTCGGCTAGAGCAAGACTCTACCTAACAAACAAACAAACAACAACAACAAAATATCCTGACTTGCTAAAGTCATAGCTTCCATGCTGATGGTATTTGGAGACTAGACTTTGTAGAATTGGAGAAATAGATTAGGTCATGAAGGCAGAGCCTTGCCAATAGAGCTAGTGTCCTCATAAAATGAGCAGGGGAGCTGTGGGTGTGGTTCAGCAGGGGAATGCTTGCCCAGCATGTGAGACCTTGTCTTCCAACTGCAGCACAAAGAAAGAAAGAGAGGGGGAGGGGATGAAGGAAGAAAGAAAGAAAGAAAGAAAGGAGAGAGAGAAAAGAGAGAGAACCATAGGGAGCTTGTCCACCCCTTACACCATACTAGGTCTGAACCAGTGGTAAGTCACTGTCCGTGAACCAGAAAGTGGACGTGAATTAGCCTGAATCTGCTGGCCCTTGATTTTGTATCTTGCAGTCTCTAGAAGTCTAAGAACTCTTTGTGGTCCACAAGCTACCAGGTTAGGCGAGGTATTGATTGCTTTCTCATTGCTGCGAAGGAACATCTGACTGGAAGCAATTTATGGAAGGAAAGGGTTTATTTCAGCTTACATCCTGAGGGGACATAGTTCATCAAGGAAGGGAGGATATAGCAGGCCAGCTGTCCAGCCGAGGAGCTGAGGATCAACAGGAAGTGGGGCTGAGCAAGAATTCCTTATGACCTGCCTCTAGTGACCCACGTCCTTCAGCAAGGTCTCACCTCTTCAAGATTCTACAACTTTCCCAAACAGCACCACTAGCTGGGGACCAAGTATTCAAACACAAGAGCCCACGGGGGACATTTTACGTTCAAGCCACAACAGATCAGTTTGGTAAAGCAGTACAAACAGACTAAGACATTCTAATTGAGGCTTATTGAGCACATTGTATATTTGTATTTAGATTTCCCATCAAATTTGGGAGATCTTCCAGTTATTATTTCTTCAAAAACAGTAGCATCTTTCACATGGTGGTGAAACACACAGCTCTCTCTAAGACATCTTATTCATTTAATTTCACTGGTTTTTGCCTTCCACCCCTTAGAATCACTTCCCTGCCACATCCTCAAGTCGGTTAGTCTCTCTCCTTCCTGTTCACACAGTGCTGAGCCCCCTAGTGATGATTCTTCTGGACTCCAGCAATGGTACGTAGTTCCCTTCATACTTTACGTTGGGTTGTTTACATTCTCTACTTGGTAACTCACTGGTATCATGCTTTCACTCATAAAACATAACTTCCTGTGTGCCTCTGAACATATGTATGATAACTTATCTTAAGTCAATGTTTACTGAGCCCAATATCTGGGATCTCTTGGGATAACTTCCATTGATTTCTTCCTCTCCCAGATAGGGCTACACTTCCCTATTTTTTATGTGTGGTTGTGTATGTGTGCATGTTCATGTGTCTGCATGTCGAGGACAACCTTTGTTGTTCAGACGTTGTCCATTTCCTCTGAGATGGCATCTCTTGGTGGCCTATAGCTCACCAAGTAGGCTAGGCTGACAGGTCAGTGAGTCCCAGGTATATTCCTGCTGCGGTCAGGTTTTCATTGCTGACAGAAATCATCTGACCAAGACTAGCTAGTGAGAAAAAGGGGCTTACTTTGGCTTACAGACTCGAGGGGAAGCTCCATCATGGAAGGGGAAAATGATGGCATCAGCAGAGAGTGGACATCACCCCCTGACCAACATAAGGTGAACAAGAGGAACAGGAGAGTGTGCCAAATACTGGCAAGGGAACACTGGCTATAACACCCATAAGCCTGCCCCCAACAATGCACTGCCTCCAGGAGGCATTAACTCCCAAATCTCCATCAGCTGGAAACCTAGCACTGAGAACACTTAAGTTTATGGAGGACACCTGAGTGAAACAACCACATGCTGCCCCTGGACCCCATAAACTGATAACCATACGTGATGTAAAATGTAAGGCATTCAGTCCCGGTGGTGTTCAAACACCCCCATAGTCCAAGGTCTTTCAACTGAGCCATAATACTAAAGAAATCCCCCCAAACCCACAATGGCACAGAATAAACACTCACGCTGTAAAAGATGGCATTGGGCAAAGCAAAGAAATATTCAACCAATTCAAGATTTAAACAGGGCAGACATCAAACTCTGTAGCTCCAAGTCCAACAACTCTAGTCAATGACAAATCTCCAAATCTGATAATTCTAAGTAGCAATAAGTCTCTGGAGTTCCAGTTCTGCCCCTCTAAATAGGCTACTCACAGTCCTAGAAAACATCCAGTGCTGGCAGCTCTCCTTAGGAGCCATCTCATGGTCCTGGCATCTCCACTGGGTCTCCACTGCAATCCATGGTTCATCTTCATGGCTCCATGGGGTCTCCATGCAGGCATCCAGCAAACCTGCTTCACACTGCCCAGTTCCAAAACACAAGACCACATGGCAAACTAAATGACATTCTCTTTCCTGCATTTTCTTATACTTCATAATACCAAGTGGGGTGCCAAATTGTTAATCCGGAGTGGGGGGATAAACAGATTTTAAAGAGCAGGACACTCCTTCAGCATTCAAGCCCCTTCAAAAGACTGCATTCTTTCTGTTGTCCCAATTCAGGTCAGCTGGCCCAATCTTCATGGTTAATCTCTCAATTGCAGCTGAACAGACAGCAGTTTTGGCCTAAAGATTTCTTTCTGTGCCATTTCCCTCAGCTCACACCAGTCCATTTCTACACAATGCAACCCTGCACAACTTTTCAGGATACAGCCATAATAACAAGCCTGTCACACAAACTGCTTCTACTCCAGTCCAGGCAAAGCTCTTTGTCACCCTCATAAGCCAAACCTCACAGTCCATAGTTCTTACTGCATTCAGGTCTTTAAACTCTGACCAGAACAGTCCATCAAGCTGTACTTACACACTGTAAGATGTCTCTTAGACCAAGGTTTCAAATCCTTCTACATTCCTCTTGAAAATCAGCTCCCAAAGGCCAAAGCCACACAGTCAGGTGTCTAGTAGCAATCCCACTCCTCAGTACCAACATTACTGTTGCAGTCATGTTCACATTGCTGGTAGAAATCACCTGACCAAAAGCAGCTTTGGGGGAAAAAAAGAGGGTTTATTTTGGCTTACAGGCTCAAGGGGAAGATCCACAATGACAGGAAAAATGATGGCATGAGCAGAGGGTGGACACCACCCCTAGGCCAACATAAGGTGGACTATAGCAACAGGAGGGTGTGCCAAACACTGGCATGGGGAAACTGGCTATAACACCCATAAGCCTGCCCACAACAATACACTGCCTCAGGAGGCATTAATTCCCAAATCACCATCAGCTGGGAACCTAGCATCCAGAACACCTAAGTTTATGGGGGACACCTGAATCGAACCACCACACCTCCTGCCTCCATCTCCCTTATCACATGCCACCACACCCACCTTCTCCTTTACATGGGTTCTGGGAATTTCAAACTTGGGTCCTCGTGGGTGTCTGACAAGCACTGTACTGACTGAACCATCACCTCAGCCCCTCCTGGTTCTCCGTATGTTTCACAACTTTTTGTTTCAGAAGGTGGGATTTTGGGTGACTATTATAATAAATCTGGTCTCTGATTTGCCTCTCCCAGGGGTTGTTTCTGTGTTTGCTCATTTGGTGACTTTCCCAGACGGGCGGCAGGGTTTTGCTTTGTACTGCTTCGGTCGAGATGGGGTCTCACTACGTAACCCAGGCTAGTCGTGAGCTGCAGATCCTCGCCTCCGCCTCCTGAGTGCAGAGAACTTACATGCGCAGCACCGTGATCAGCAGGGCGGAAGAGTTAGTTAGGGTCTGGGTTCTGCCAGGGTGGAAGCTCTGAAATCTATGTTTCCCCTTCATCTTCAAACCTATAGGTTGCCCCTGGCTAAGCAGAGCCTGTAGTTGGCCAATGACTGGTGGCTCGGAGATTCTGCTTCGGTTCCTGACTCGGTTAGCTCTGCACCTCCTAGTACAAAACGGCACTTTAGTTGTGGCAGGCGGCGTGTGTGGGGCAGCCTTTGCTTTCTCTTGGGACGTTGATCGTGGATAATTCTGATGATCGCCCCAGCGCCAGCATTGACCTTGTCCTGTCTCTCTTGAACTTTATTCCCTTGGACATGAGCACAGCCCTGCAGATCACCAGAGCCTCTGGCCATCACACTCCCCCCGCCCCATCTCTCTTTCAAAGTTTTGGCTGGTTGCTGCTTCCCTGTATCAGTGTCACAATCTCTGGCCGCTGTGATATTGGCCTTCCTTAATTGTCTGCTACAGAGAGGGCAATTGCTTTTGACAGTGTCCCTGGACGTGGCATTTCGATCAGCCAAATTCCATCAGCCCCTACAGCAGCAGCAAGACTTCCAGTTCTCGTGGCCACAGCCCAGCAGAGTTCATGGAGAGATGGACAGGGGCAGGTCCACGTTAAAATGTCACAGACCCTGTCGCTGTCAACCAAAGCACAGTAGTTTTTATTGAATCAATGTCTTTCGATTTGTTGCAGACTTTGGTAAGTTTCCAGCATTTGAAATGGTTGCTTGTGACAATTTGATTAAGTCTTATCGATGCTTTCCTAGAAGCGGGGTTTGCTGAGACCCTCCTTCCACCGTCCACTCGTGAAGCCTTAGTCTATGCTATTGGTGTCATTCTGGGCTCTTTATACCAAAGGCCAGCAGGCAATAAGAGGCCCTCCAGGCTGGCAGGAGGAATGGATCTGTCCTCAGAGAGAGGAAGGGTTCCTGCTAAATGATGGAGACAGGAGAAGAGATTCACCTCCCAGGTTATTTTCTAGACAGCTTCCTAGTATAGCTTTGCCCAATTCAATAGTTACAAGCAGAGCATGAGTGGTGTTTGGTGACCCATATGCCCCTCTAGGACGAGGGTCTGGGTCACTCAGCCAGATGAGCCACCTGGATTATAGGTATATGAAGGGGAAAACCTTCTGGACAGTGAGAAAAGTTGGGAGCAGTGAGTGTCTCAGAGCAGCTGAAGTTGCAGGTGCCATGAGATCACGCCACCCATAACACTGAAGGTTTCCACAGGGGAAAGTCCAGGGAGCCCAGCAGAGACCACTGTCAGGAGTCGGGGTGGGAAGTGTGATGTCTGGGACGAAATGTCCCCCATAAGAACCTGTGTTTTGCATGCTTGATCCCCGTTTGGGGGAGCAGTGGAGCATTTGGGACGTGGAGTCTTGCTGGAGGAGGCATGTGACTGGGGGTGGGCCTGGAAGTTTATTCCTGCAGTCCTCTGGGTGTTCAGAGCTGGCTCCCTCGGGCTACTGTTTCCTACTGCGGTGACAAGATGGGACCCGGGCTTCTTGCTTAGACCTGTCATGCTTTTCCTACCACGATAAAACTTCTCCTTGAGGAAAAGATCAAGACATCAAAAGTAAACGAGAGACTGAGATGGGGAGGGGCTATGATGGAGAGTGGAGTTTCAAAGGGGTAAGTGGGGTAGGAAGGATATTACCATGGGGTAATTTTTATAATCATGAAAGTTTAATAAAAAAAGTAAAAAATAAACAAACTTCTCCTTGAAGCTATACTCTGAAGAAGACCCTTACCTCCCTCCCATGGGCTGCTTCGGATTAGGTGCTTCATCCTGGCAATGAGAAGGAAACTGCAGCACGGTGCCCACAGCATCCAGGGGAACGTCGAGTAGGCTGTAATCTCTCCTGTTTGAAACTGGTGTGTGCATTTCCCAGCTGCCAGATCCCTGTTGTGGCTGAAGACAGAGTCTTGGCCAATACAAAGCTTCCTTTTTGGGACAATCCAAGCCCATGGCCAGTCAGTGTGGCTATAAGAAGGCCTACACCTGCCCCAGGGCAGGAGAGCTCCAAATGGCCATGGAACTCTAAATTACAACTTAGGGTTGCCAGAAATATTTTATTTATTTATTTATTTTTATTTATTTATTTTTTTTTTTTTTTTGGTTTTTCGAGGTAGGGTCTCACTCTAGCCCAGGCTGACCTGGAATTCACTATGGAGTCTCAGGGTGGCCTCGAACTCTTGGCGATCCTCCTACCTCTGCCTCCCGAGTGCTGGGATTAAAGGCGTGCGCCACCACGCCCGGCTCAGAAATATTTTAAAAAATATTTTATTTTTCTTTATTTGAGAGAGAGAAACAGGCAGGGAGAGAGAGAGAGAGAGAATGTGCTAGGACCTCCAGCCACTATAAACGAACTCCAGATATGTGCACCCCCTTGTGCATCTGGCTTACGTAGGTCCTGGGGAATCAAACCTGGGTCCTTTGGCTTTGCAGGCAAGCGCCTTAAACACTAAGCCATTTCTCCAGCCCTGCTAGAAATCTTTATTGCAACTGCATGACAATGTATTTCATCCTAGTGATGCACCTTCAAGTCCTTTGGCTCCTAACGAGATGCTAGAATTGAGTGTCTTCCTTAGCAAGTTTCTCCCGTCCTCCCTTCCTCCTTCCCCCCATCTTTTCCTCTCTCTCTTCTTTCCTTCCTTCCTTTCTTTTTTGAGGCAGGGTCTCACTCTAGCACAGACTGACCTGGAACAGACTCGATAGTTTCAGCATAGTCTCAAACTCGTGGTAATTCTCCTACCTCAGCCTCCCAAGTGCTGGGAATAAAGGCATGTGCTGTTCCCACACCCAGCTCGGCCTGGGTCCTTGGCCAGTTCCTTATACAGATTTCCCCACTGGAGTCTCCTTGCAGGACAGCCCAACCTGCAACAATTATTGGTTCACTCACTTGGTGCAATCACACAGATTCAACCCAACAACTACCGGGAATCAGCCCTCCTCCATTCTCCCGGCAGTTGGCAGAGGGCGAAGGGTGGGCAGGGAAGAAGGGTGGGCATGGGGAGAAGGATGACACAAAACAAAGCCCCCAAAGGTAAGTGACAGATGCTGAAGCTGAGAACAACTGTCTTGTGTATGGATAGTTAAACCCTTTTGGATGACAATGTCTGAAATGATGAAAAATATTGCTTGCACAAGATTGTGACCTCGGGGACTTGGACAATGAGTTCTAACAGTTGCATAGCATTTCCAAGGCCTGTGCTGGAAACAGCCTCGTGTAACGGATGTAGCCCATGGGTCGTCACTATCAGCCTGGGCCCTGTCCCAAGGTGGAGGAGGATGGACCCCATGGGCATGAGTGTGTCAGTTCTTCGGTTCTGCTCTCACACCTAGTTCAGTGGTGGGTTTGAATCTCACAAGGGTGGCTTGGTTGTTGTACCAGAGTCTGACCCACTCCAGCGAGACAGGGCAAGCTGCAAGAGAACAATTTGTTCCAGAAACTTAACCTTACAATGTCACATCTGTCTCAGCCTGGAACACAAGGCCATCAGGTGACAGAGAGAGATAGGGACCTCAAGAGAAAGTGTATCCATGATGGAGCTGGCCCCACGAGGACCAGCAACGTGGGCCTGCTCTCTGTCTTCTCTAGCGTGTACTGTGGGCATCCTGCACAGTTCCCAGCCTGCCATCGCAGAGCTGAACGCAGCACCAGCCCTGCAGCAGGGGGAGCAGGGGAGGATCCAAGGCAAGCGAGCTGTGGTGGGCTGGTCACAGTTGATCTTGCTCCCAGAAGGTGGATCAGCCGGCCAGCAAGCACCTATGGGAGCTACTGACCAGCTGGGAGTCCCTTGACCCTCCTAATGCTCAACAGGGCCTGTGTCTTGTTCCCTCTGACCAGAAATGGGGGGAAATGGAAATTCTGGGTAACAGTTCAGCAGAGCCACATTGACTCATGGCAAATCTACCAGGGCCACCTCTTGTCAACTTGGAACCCGTATGCATTTCCTTAAGACACACTTAGCCTCCAAATTATAAAAAAAAAAAAATATTCACAAAGGCACACATCAGCATTTCTCAACTTATATTACACAACTACCCTGTATACAGTTTAAAAAACACACCCACCCTTTCCCCCAGAAGAAGATACAAAGGTCCTTTACGGTCTTAGATAATGTCTGCTTGGATAATCTCCACATCTCACTCTCCCTCCCTGCCTAACCCTAATCTCTGCAACTTCAATGCTGAAATGGAAAGTCAACTGCTAGGAACTGCTGATGCCTGATAGTGAGATGAAAGAGAAGAGAAAACACACTTCATACACATCATATATCCACACACAAGCCAGTACTTATCACCATTAGTCACCATTCTGGAAGCTGGTTACGCAACCTTAACCAGCACTGATAACTACCTCCTTCCACTCTCCATTCCATTGTCTCGGCCTGGTGAACATTCCAGCTACTTGTGGTTCCTGATTTTGGAGAATAACTCAAGTGTTTTATTTATGAAGACTCTGAGCCATCAGGAACTCTTCCTAATTGAGTTGTTGATGCTTTCCTTCGATTTCTTTTTCTCTCTCTCTCTCTCTCTTTTTTTTTTTTTTTCCAGTGGTTCTAATGGTGAAACTCAAGGGCTCTACACAGACAAATACTTTACCACTAAGCTATATCCCCAGCCTTGTTGCTATTTTTAATTTTTTTATTTATATTTTAGGGTTTTTTTTTTCAAGGTAGGGTTTCACTTTTTCCCAGGCTGACCTGGAACTCACTCTAGTCCCAAACTGGGCTCAAACTCACAGTGATCTTCCTACCTCTGCCTTCCAAGTGCTGGCATTAAAGATGTGCTCCATTACGCCTGGCTCTTTAAAAAAATATATATATACAATGTGTGTGTGTATATGTGTATATATATATATACATACATACATACATATGCATATATATGTGTATGTATGTGTATCTATCTATCTATAATATATATGTATATATATATGCATATATATTTGCAAGGAAAGAGCTGGAGATAGAGAGAGAAAATGAGCATACCAGGGCCTCCAGCCATTGCAAACAAACTCCATACACATGCACCACTTTGTGCATCTGGCTTTACGTGTGTACTGGGGAATCAAACCCAGGTCATCAAGCTTCACAAGCAAGCACCTTAACCACTGAGCCATCCCTCCAGACCCTATATTTTAAGTTATGAATTCATTTACTTGTGGGGAAGTGAGCATTGGAGTCTCTTGCCACTGCAAGCAAACTCCAGATGCTTGCATCACCGTTTGCACCTAGCTATAAGTCTGTGCTGGGAAATTGAACCCAGGCTGGCAAGCAAGCACCTTTAACTGCTAAGCCATCTCCCCAGCCTCTTGATTTTATTTTTAATCATTTTTTTTCTTTTTCTGAGGTAAGGTCTTGCTCCAGCCCAGGCTGACCTGGAATTTACCATGTAGTCTCACGACAGTCTTCCTACTTCTGCCTCTAGAGTGCTGGAATTAAAGGCGTGTGCCACCACACTCAGCTATTTTTAATAACTTTTACTCATAAGAAAAGAGACTAATGAGAAATTCCCAGACAGTTCTACATTTCACACATATTATTTCTTCCACTCAACATGTGAAGCAATTCTGTCTCTCCAAGTTCAGGATGGACACAGATTGTCTTGCCCTTGCCCAGCTGGCAGAGCCATCCTCTTGCTGTGTTGAGTCCATGAAATCACGAGCTCCAAGTGTCCCGGAGGTGATCTTAGTTTCATGTCGATCCAGAGATGGATCACTGAGTGTCAGCAGAGGCCTGTTCATGGTCGCTTCAGGAGAAGCGCCGCAGGCGGGAAAGGATGCAGAGTTCAGCATCTCCTCCAGCAAAGGCAAGACCCACCCCTTCCGGATGGAGGTGGCCCAACACAGTCAATCTGTCCCCAGGAACTGGACCCCATGTTCGTCTTGGCTGTTAGCAAGCTAGTCACTCGGCAGTCACTGGAGATGAGGAGCCTCTGTGAGGGCCAGGTCACCAGGCCAGGCGTTATTAGCTGCATCTCTTCCAAAGGGCTACTTCGTTCATGAGCCCATGTGGTAAAGACAAGAGAGGCAGTCTGGAAGGCATGTGCCAGGTAAACCTACCACACCTGGTTAGGGAGCTCTTCCTCTGCTTAGATCACCCTTCAATGAGTTTTGGTGACAATTGCAGGGGACACACATACCACATTTGGTACAATTTGTAGGGGCCAACCCACTAATTCCTCCTTTAGACCTTCTCAAGTTTATTTATTTTATTTTATTTTATTTATTTATTTATTGGTTTTTCAAGATAGGGTCTCACTGTAGCCCAGGCTGACCTGGAATTCACTATGGAGTCTCAGGGTGGACTCGAACTCACGGCAATTCTCCTACCTCTGCCTCCCGAGTGCTGGGATTAAAGGCCTGCGCCATCATGCCCAGCCTCTTAAGTTTTTTTTTTTTTTTAAGATTTATTTATTTATTTATTTATTTGAGAGAGAGAGAGAAAAAATGGGCACAGCAGGGCCTCCAGCCACTGCAAATGAACTCCAGATGCACATGCCATCACATGCATCTGGCTTATGTGGGACCTGGAGAATCAAACCTGGGTCCTTAGGCTTTGCACATCAAGTGCCTTAGCCACTAAGCCATCTCTCCAGCCCCTTTTCAAGTTTTTAATTGCAATCTTTCTACTTACCTGGCCACTTGCACAAATTGTTAGCCCTAGCTCATAAGTCAAAAGGAACCTGTACCTCTGGCCTGTTCTCCTTCTGGACAAAAATGAACCACTGCCTTCTGTTCACTGGTGGACTTGTCCCGTCGCTGTGACCTTCAGGCTACTCACTGCCACTGTTCACTTTTTTTTAATTTAATTTTTTTTATTAATTAGTTTTGTATTCAGCAAATATGGTCAGTTTGGTAGCATTGTTAGGCTCATCTGTGACCTACCCCGTCCCCCTGGCCCCTCCTTGTTGAGGTATATGAGTCATGCATTGTGGAGTTAGCCAACAGTTATGGGTAGGATAAATGTCTCTGCATATCATGACCCAACATGTGGCTCTGACATACTTTCCGGCTCCTTTTCCGCAAAATTTCCCTGAGCCATGTTGGGTTCATTTTTGGTCTGCTTCAGCAATGAGGTGTTGGGGCCCTCTGGGTCTCTGGCTCTCTGATTTGGTAGGTGTTGATTTTTCACTGTGTTGATCTCCTTCACCCTTCTGCTGGTACCCGGTTCACCAGGAAAACAGCACCCTTGCTTGTTTCGCCAATTTTTCTTAGTTTCAGCCAGGGCCATTTTGAGGTATGATGGGGTGGCTCTCTCCTTAGGATCTGCTTCTATCTGAAAAAGAGAAGAAGATTCTCCTACGGAGAGTAAGTTAGCATCAGGACAAATGAGATAACCCTTACTTTTTTTGTAGAGAATTTAATGGGTGTAGGCCCTCTTGCAGCCCACGATTGATGGTAGTTTGGTAATAGAGAGTGGGTTTATATTTGGATAGGGTTCTGACTTGTTTCCCAGCTCCAGCTATGGGTCCCGTACCACTGAAGGGATCAGTTAGCCGAATCAAGAGCAGTTGGTTCCCCACCATGGCTGTGTGCCTCTATTGCACTTGTGTGGGCATCACAACAGGTTAATTGCTGCTAAGTAGGTTAGACCAGGAGTTTCTTGGACAGATATTGGTCATTTTCACCCAGTCACCCATGTAGCACCTTCTGGCACTAGACGTGCTGACTATCTGGGGACTGACTCTCTTCCAGCTTCCAGCCATGCCATTCCAGTTTATGTGTTGACCACATAAGGTGTCTTCAGCAGTAGGGTCTTACCACTAACCTTTGGTGGGTCATCAAGTACTCAGACAGAAATCTGTCTTTCTTTTAGGAAACCTTGAAGGTCTCTCTGATCAAAAGCTCATTGTGGATGATAGCCACGTGCTGATACTGGGAGTTACAGGTCAGTGCCCACTAAGAGAAGGAGGGAAAAGATAACTAATATACAAGAGTTAGAGAGAAAAGAGAGAGAGAGAGAGAGAGGGAGGGAGGGAGGGAGGGAAGGAGAGAAGCTATAGAAGATTAAGGTTAGTCTTTCAGGCCCTTAGAGGGAACACCTGTGAACCACAAGAAACTGGAGAAGGTATGATGAACACTGTTCACTTTTGGATGAAACCAGTGTCTTTCACAGAGCTGTCTGAGAACTAGGATTGAAATTTTTCTTCCCTGACGAGCTGGTCACAGGGAACACCCCACCACACAATTGCAGGTGGATGGGGAGAGAGTGGTGTGGCAAAGCACAGAGCTCTATCTGGCCTAGGCCCCTTTCCTTTGTTTTTTTGTTGTTGTTGTTGTTGATTTTGTTTTTGAGGTAGGGTCTAACTCTAGCCCCAGCTGACCTAGAACTCACTTTATTCGCTTTGTAGCCCTAAGCTGGCCTCAAACCCCTCCTACCTCTGCCTCCCAAGTACTGGAACTAAAACTGTGAGCCACCATGTCCTGCTACCCCCTCCTCTGTGGTTGACTTTTGTCTAATGGATAAAGTGCTAGAACAGAGCTTATGCCTACAGCCTCTCATGATGGCAGAATGCCACTCGGTATGCCCAGTGGGAAGCCCAGACTCCCTAGTCCATGACATGGGTATCTCAGATCACATGGTAGCTTGATGTCTATGGTCAAGGGTCGATAAAAACCCATCAGCAGGGCTGGGGAGATGGCTTAGTGGTTAAGCTCTTGCCTGTGAAGCCTAAGGATCCCAGTTCAAGACTCAATTCCCCAGGACCCAAGTTAGCCAGAAGCACAAGGGGTGCCTGCATCTGGAGTTCATTTGCAGTGGAAAGGCCCTGGTGCGCCCATTCTCCCTCTCTCTCTGCCTCTCTGTCTGTCACTCTCAAATAAATAAATAAAAATGAACAACAACAACAAAAAAAAAAACCCATCAGCAAATCAAAAGTGACTTCCGTCTGCTCCCAAGAGGAGTGCACTTGCCCTAAGTCAGCAGTGTGCAGTGCAGTATTCCTGTCTGTAGTCCCGTGTCTGCCTCTGGCTCTCCAAATAGGAGATCGCTGGGTCCCAGGCCCACCGGGCAGGCTGGCCTTCAGGGCCACCTAAGCCTGCTGCAGGGCTTGCTGTGGTCGGATCTGACAGATCTGCAGGTAGAAAACTGTGGCCAGAAGCGCCTCTAAAATTCAAAGAGGAGTTGTGTTTCTTTCCTTTTCCTATTCTTCTCAGTCTTAAAGATTGAACTTTTTGTTGTTGTTTATTTTTCGAGGTAGGGTCTCACTCTAGTCCAGCCTGGCCTGGAATTCACTATGGAGTCTCAGAGCAGCCTCAAACTCACGGTGATCCTCCTGCCTCTGCCTCCCGAGTGCTTGGGATGAAAGTCGTGCGCCACCACGCCGGCTTTGAGGACTGAACTTTGAGGGTCTCTGTGCAGAGCATACGAGTGCTTTACTACTATGTTACATCTGTAGCTTTTTTCTCTTTTTTAAAAAAACTTTTTTTATTGACAACTTCCACAAGTATAGATAATAAACCATGATAATTCCCTCCCCTCCCCCACTTTCCTCTTCACAAATCCTCTCTCCATCATATCCTCTCCCCCTCTCAATTAGTCTCTCTTTTTTTGTTTTTCTGAAATTTTTTATTTTTTATTGACAACTTCCATAATTGTAAACATTATCCCATAGTAATTCCCTCCCTCCCCCCACTTTCCCCTTTGAAACTCCACTCTCCATCTTATCCCCTCCCCACCTCAATCAGTCTCTCTTTTAATTTGATGTCATGATCTTTTCCTCCTATTATGATGGTCTTGTGTAGGTAGTACCAGGTGCTGTGAGGTCATGGATATTCAGGCCATTTTGTGTCTGGAGGAATACATTGTAAGGAGTCATACCCTTCCTTTGGCTCTTACATTCTTTCTGCCACCTCTTCTGCAATGGACCCTAAGCCTTGGCAGGTGTAGCAGAGATATTTCAGTGCTGAGCACTGGAAACAAACAAACAAACAAACAAACACCTTTTTATTCTGAGGCAGGTTCACCCTAAATTTCTTTTTCTTTCATTATTATTATTATATTATATTATATATAGTATATAATATATATATACTATATATAATATAGTATATATATATGTATGCATATATATAATTTATTTGTAAGTAGTATGGTGTGCCAGGGTCTTCTGTCACTGCAAACAAACTCCAAGTACACGCTCCGTTTTGTGCATCTGCCTTTATGTGGGTACTGAGGAATTGAACCCAAGCCAACAGGCATTGCAAACAAGCACCTTTAAAAACTGAACAATCTCTCCAGCCCTCCCTGTTTCTTATGCTGGCTTGGAACTTGGTTTGTAACCAAAACAGGCTGTGAACTTGTGGTCCTCTTGCTTCAGCCTCCACAGTGGTGGGGAGGACAGGACTGCATGTCTTTCTTTTGTATGAGTAGAAAGTCACAGGTATGGATGGTTGTCCTCCCTGGGAGAGTCTACCTAGCTTGCCCTTCAACTCTTGGACTGTTGGGATTTCCACTAAGGTAGAAGGTCCATCAGGTTTGGGTTTTTCCATTTTCCCACCTCTTGGCATGTGAGTACCATAGCACTGCATTCTGGTCCCAGATACAATCACCAGAGAAACTGCAGTATAGTGAACCAGAAGGGTGTCCCATGTATGGGAAAGACAATCAGGGGTCTGGGGAGTAGATTACAGCTCAGTGCTGGAGAGATGCTCCTCCCATGAGGCCAGTGGCTTTGCCAACAATACGGTTTGGAAGCAAACTTACTCTGATAGTCTTAACTAACAGGTATGAAGGCGGAAGCATTGGGCAACTCAAAACTGTGTGGTTAGTGTCGAGTATGGATGGACACCAGCAAGGGGTCTGCATCTGGGTCAGCAGTACACATTAGAAGCTACGCTGATAACTCATTGTTATTCCCTAAGATCCATCTGTCTCCTTCTCTAGCCAAATAGGTGATTGGATAAGGTCATAGGAATCACCACTTTTACATCTTCCAAGCCCTTGATGGTGGCATTGGATTAGTCATTTCCTGCTGTTGTGACAAAATACCTGAGCCTGGGTAACTTATAAAGAAAAGTAGTCAGGCTAGAGAGATAGCTTACTTGGTAAAGCGCCTGCCTCACAAGCATAAGGACCTAAGTTTAATCTCTAACACTCACATTACAAACAAAACAGAACAGGCATGGTAAGTGCACAGTTGTAATCTCAGCACTGAGAAGATGGGAACAGGTGAATCCCCGAGGTTCACTGGCGAGCTGGTGTAGCTTACTGGTTCCAGATTTCCAGGTCTCTGAGAGACACTGCCTCAAAAAAAAACAAAGTAGGCATATAAAGGAATGATACTCAGAGTTGTTCTCTGGTCTTCCCATACATGAGCATACACGTGGCATGTACACACACAGAGAAAGAGAGAGAGAAAAGGTCCATCTAGCTCAGTTGTGAAGGTTGAGAGTCCAAGGTCAGGCAGCCCTGCCAGTTAAGCTTTGCTTACACTGCAGCTTCGTGGATGGCACCAGGAAGGGAGCACGTGAGCGAAGGAACTGTTCGGGTTGTCACCCTCAACATACTGGGGATGAAGCTTCTAACACATGAAACTTTGGGGGACAAATCATATGCAAGGCACGTCCAGATCGCAGCAGGGACCAATGTCATCATTGTCATCGCCCCTCCACTACACAGTACTGCTTTGAGTCTATCGTCTTCATGGACACAGGCAATTCCATACGTACACTTGGCTTTGCCTATCGCAACAGTCCATAGTTCATCAGTCAGTGACTTAATGCAAGGGGCTGAAGAGGTGGCTTAGTGGTTACAGCACTTGCCCATGAAGCCTAAGGACCCAGGTTCAATGCCCCGAGACCCATGTAAGCCAGATGCACAAGGTAGCACATGCATCTGGAATTCATTTGCAATGGCTAGAGGCCCTGTCATGCTCTCTCTTTCGCTCTCTCTCTCTCTCTCTCTCTCTCTCTCTCTCTCTCTCAAATAAATAAAATAATCAGTTTAAGAAGACTTTTAAAAAAATGTTTCAACATGAGGATTCTGCCAGTGGCTGAGTGTCTCTGTTCCAATTATGAATTACATATTTGGGAAGATAACCCAGGGAGGTTTTAGGGAATAAGCAGACCCATGCTGAGACAGATCAGAATCCAATCCCATGGGCCACTTGGTTTGCAAGCCCCCCTGTCTGACTTGCGCAGCACAGTGATGCTCCCCTCTCCAGGAACCTCCAGCCTTCTGCCATTGCTGGAAATTTCCATTATTGTGGAAGCTCAACCCAGAGTTGACCAAGACAGAATCTCATTGAACTCGGGGCGTTGATGAGTGACTCTGAGATTGTCTACTTCCCAGAAGATAATGCTGGGAGACTTGGAGTCCACTGCTTTGCACACCAGAATGCAGAAGCAGGCAAAGGGAATGACTTGGTATGGACATATGGCTATGTGAATGGACGCTTAGCCCCACGGCTTCCCAGCCAGGTGACTGTGGGTATGTGCTTTCATTTCTCTGAGCTCCAACTTTGTCACTTGTAACTATGAAAGACACTACTGTCCGACTGGTAAGTCACTGAGTGAGTGACACATCGTGTTTGAAGTGCAGGGTATGCTGTGCTTAACAGCCCTGGCCCTGCCTACTGCTCACTCCAGGATCTCTCAACTTCTGTGCTATTGGCATTTAGGGTAGACATCTCTGTCACGGGCAGTCCTGTGCCTCCTACTACAAGTGTCGCGTCCCTGTTCTCTCTTCATCAGGTGCCCCTAACACCCATCAAGCTTTGGCAAAGGAGAATATCGCCAGGCATCGCCAAATACCTCCTGGAGAAAGCAGCTGTCCTCCTTTGAGAAGCTACACCTAGTCATTCTTTTGGTCTCTCTTTCCACATTTGTAACTAAGACATGAAGCTAGGGCGTCTAGGGTCCTTCAAAACTGTCCTTTTCAGGTGTGGTGGTGCACACCTTTAATCCCAGCACTCAGGAGGCAGAGGCAGGAGGATCACTGTGAGTTTGAGGCCAGCCTGAGACTTCATAGTGAGCTCCAGGTCAATCTGAGCTAAAGTGAGGCCCTACCTCAAAAAACAAAAACAAACAAACAAAGCTTCCTCCATGTATTCAATCACGTATTTCCAATCTTGAAAGCCAGTTCTAAGTGTTGGCTCTGGGCCAGACCTAAGCCATACTGTATACACACATACATATGCATATTATTTATTTATTTGAGAAAGAGAGAGAGGCAGAGAGAAAAAGAGAGAGAGAGACTAGACATGCTGGGGCCACTAGCCACTGCAAACGAACTGCAGACACATGTGATCCCTTGTGCATCGGCTTCATGTAGTACTGGGGAATTGAACCTGCGTCTTTTTAGGCTTTGTAGGCAAGCGCCTTAGCAGCCCCATCCTGTTTTTAGTTCCTCTCTTTGGGTCTTCATATCTGTGAGTTGAGTTGCCTGTTGGTTACTTTTCTTCTTGTCCTTCCTTTTTTTGGTGTGCAGGTTTCGAGGTAGGGTCTCGCTCTAGGCCAGTCGGACCTGGAATTCACTCTGTAGTCTCGGGGTGGCCTAGAACTCATGGTGATCCTCCTACCTCTGTCTCGCGAGTGCTAGGATTAAAGGCATGTGCTGCCACGCCCACCTTACTTTTCTTCTTTCTAAAAAGTATTTTTATTTATTTCTTTGCAAGCAGAAAGAGACAGACAGACAGGGAGGTGGAGAACGGGTGCGCCAGGGCCTAAGGACCTCCAGATGTGTTCACTACATTGTGCATCTGGCTGTACGTGAATGCTGGACAACTGAACCTGGGTCATCAGGCTTTGCAGGCAAGCACCTTGGCCACTGAGCCGTCTCTCCAGCCCCACTTTTCTTCTTATTCTCATCATTTCATTTTGTTCAGACGAAATTCAAAATGATATTATCAGGTGATATAATGCAACTAGCATTAAACTTATAAATTAATTTGAGGGATAATTTCTAATATTGAGCCTTAACTACTTGAAACATCATGGTTTTAACAGGTTTTTATATTTGTGGAATATGTCTCTTGTCTTACTGACTTCTTGCATTATTTTTTCTGGCTATTCTTTTGAAGGTTTTTTGTTTGCTTGCTTGTTTGTTTGTTTTTTGTTTTTCAAGGTAGGGTCTCACTCTAGCTCAGTCTGACCTTGGATTCACTCTGTAGTCTCAGGGTGGTCTCAAACTCTCAGCAATCCTCCCACCCCTGCCTCCCTAGTGCTGGCATTAAAGGCGTGTGCCATCACGCCCGGTCTCCCCCCACCCCAACCCCACGTAGGGTCTCGCTCTAGCTCAGGCTGACCTGGAATTCACTCTGTAGTCTCAGGGTGGCCACAAACTCACGGCAATCCTCCTATCTCTGCCTCCCAAGTGCTGGGATTAAAGGCTTGTGCCACCACACTCAGCTTCTCTTGAGGTTTTTTTAAAAAGTATTTTATTTATTTATTTGCAAGAGAGAGAAATGGGTGTGTGCCAGGGCCTTTAGCCTCTGCAAACAAACTCCAGACACATGTGCCACCTTGTACATCTGGTTTACATGGGTACTGAGGAATCAAATTGGGGTCCTTGGGGCTTCACAGGCAAATGTCTTAACCACTAAACCATTTCTCCGGTCCTCTCTTGAGACTTTTCATTGATAATAGGAATAGCCATTTAATCTCCTTTCCTATAACTATGCCTCCTGTTTTATTTATTTCTCTTCTCTTCTCACATTGACTGCAAATCCTTCAATGACAGCACACTAGCTGCCTTCCCATTCGCTCCTGTGCACCTGGGGAAGTGGACCTGACGACTTTAGGTGGACCAAGGAATGCAGTCAAAATGTGAAGCTAGGTTCTTTCAAGTCCAAATTCAATACACTTAACTGCTATATAGCACTGGCCTTTTATGCCTCAGTTTGTTTTGACAGTAAAATAATGAACATTAATTTGAAACCAAAGCTGTTTATGATGTTAAGGAAGTATTTGTTTTATTCCAGCTTACTAAAACTTACTATTATTTATTTTATTTATTTTATTTTTTTTGTTTTTTGGATTTTTGAGGTAGGGTCTCACTCTGGTCCAGGCTGACCTGGAATTAACTATGTAGTCTCAGGGTGGCCTCGAACTCTCAGTAATCCTCCTACCTTTGCTCCCAAGTGCTGGGATTAAAGGAGTGAGCCACATTAAACTTATTTTTTTAAAAACATAAGGAATGTGTAACTCAGTGAAGTCTAACCAACCTCTCTGAGTCTCATAAAATGGGAAAATACTCCCACCACAGAGCTGTGGGGAAGAGACCAAAATGAAATTATTTACAGAAGGGGTCATAGGTATATTCATTGCCCCTTCCATAAATGTTCATGAGGAACATAGATGGGCATATTTCTCTTTTGCTACAATGCCATAATTTATTTGAAAAACAATAAATTACAAGCTCCCTAAAAAAATAGAATTCCACTGTGTAAATGTACCACAACTTTGTTGTCCATTCATCCAATGATGGACATTTGGGCATCTGGATTGATTCCATTTCTTAGCGATTATGAATTGAGCAGCTATAAGCATGGTTGAGCAAATATCTCTGTATTTATGCATGAAGCATATAGGACAAATGTCCAGTAAAGGAACAACTGAGTCTGTTGGTAGCTCTATGTATCTCCTTTTCAGAAATCTCCAAATTGATTTACATAGTGGATGTACAAGTTTACATTCCCACCCAAAAGTGGATGAGGGTTCCTCCTTCCCCACAGCCTCACCAACATTTGTTGTTGTTAGATTTTTTTAATGACTTCCCTCCTTACTGGAGTAAGGTGAAATCTAATGGTTGTTTTAATTTGTATTTCCCTAATGGTTAGGGATGTTGAACATTTTCTTAAGTGTGTGTTAGCCATTTGTATTTCTTCCTCTGAGAACTCCCTATTCAGTTCTCCGCCCCTCTGCTGACACAGAGCATGGAGAGACCTGGTTGGAATGTAGAAGCAAGTCAGTCCTCAGACAGTGAGCCTGTCTAGTGCTGGAAAGCGCTACATGAGCTACTGGGGGGAAATGGCCAACAACAGTCTGAGCAACCAGAGGTCTAAGCTACTCGGCAGCAAGCACCCTGACACGACGAGACACCCGTGCAGTGATGGCACAGAGCCTCAGGGGGAAACCAATAGCTTTCTGACTGGCTCAGGGTAAAGGAACCGTATCTGTAATTGGGAACTAGATCGGAATCTTATGGAGACAAAGATTATGTTCTCCATTGTCAAGCTCTCACTAGTCTTTGGCTAAAAGAGGGGTTACCTACATCAAATTCTCCCTAAATTAATAATGCTTATGCCAATTAAACTCTGCTGACTTCACTCTCCATTGGAGAATCTGTTCTTTTTCAGAAGGCAGTGAGACCGGAGGAGATAAACCACCCCTCGCACTTCAGCCAAACCACAGCTGAATCCACAAAGGAATCTGGAGATGAGCAAGAGCGCTGCTTCCATGCTGTTCCTGACAACCAGCGCCAGGGTGAAGGAGACAGACGCTGAAGACACACAACGTCTCCCGAAGCAGAGATCCAGAGGCTCCTAAGAGCTCATCACTGAAGTAGACTTAAAACTCACCCACCACAGCTCAGGGAATTTTATGGAAGGGGGCAGAAAGATTGTTAAGAGCCACAAGTTGAGACATCATGCCCAGAGATATTCCTTTCTCCCCCCACCCAAATAACTGACTACTGCTCCCACAACACATAAGCTACAACCCCATGGGGAATACCTGCAACCCCACTGAGGAGCAACCCAATGAAATGGGGGTAGGGATGAGGGAAAAGAGGGTACCAACACATGATGTATCTATATGAACCATCTTGTTAATAATAATAATAATAATAATAATAATAATAATAATAATAAACATTTAAGGGGCTGGAGAGGTAGCTTAGAGGTTAAGACATTTGCCTGCAAAGTCAATGGATCCCAGTTCAATTCTCCAGGACCCACATAAGCCAGATGCACAAGAGGTCACACGTGTCTGGAGTTCGTTTGCAGTGGCTGGAGGCCCTGGCATGACTGTTCTCTCTCTCTCTCTCTCTCTCTCTCTCTCTCTCTCTCTCTCTCTCTCTCTCTCTCTCTGTCTCAAAAAAAAATAAAAATATATTTTAGAAAACTTTAATAATAAACATTTTAAAATAGAAATGTGGAGCTGGGCATGGTGGTGCACACCTTTAATCCCAGCACTTTAATCCCAGGAGGCAGAGGTAGGAGGATCACTGTGAGTTTGAGGCCACCCTGAAACTACATAGTGAATTCTAGGTCAGCCTGGGATATAGCAAGACCCTACCTCCAAAAATTAAAAAAAAAGAAAAGAAAAGAAAAGAAAAATAGAAATGTGGGCTGAAAAGGTTGCTCAATGGTTGAGACAGTTACTGCAAAACCTAATGACCTGAGTTTGATTCCCCAGTACCCACATAAAGCCAACCGCACAAGGGGCACATGTGTCTGGAGTTCATTTGCAGAGGCAAGAGGCTCTGACACACCCATACTCTCCTTTCTCTCTCTAATAAATGAATAAAATATTCTAAAGCAAAAACAAACAGGGGTAATAGGGAGGCCAAGGGCTTCCTCAACAGTATGAAAAAGACAGGAAAGAAAGCAAGCCATGGGCCTAGGCCAGGGGCGTATTATTCATAATGTGGCTTCCCAGACACCCCAGAACCAATGCCTGAGTCTCAGGCTCCTTCGTGAACTTCACAGCAGGGTCCTCTGTGTTAGGGGCCTGGACTGGACCTCACAGAACCCTCCTTCCTCTTAGCTGGATTCCTTTTCCTTTTGTCTTCTCAGCTCTCTTTCTGGGACCTTCCACCCACTGGCCCAGGCACTATTTATGTCCCTACCTTGATTTAGAGTTCATTGGATGTTTTAGTCAGTTTTAATGAACTTATGAAGAATAAAAGTTTATTCTGGATCATAGAGTTTAAGGCTTCACTTGGCCTCATTGCTTTTCAGCCTGTGGTGAAGGAACACATCACAAAGCCGGACCACTCACCTCATGGGTGGGAAACAAAAGAGAAAGGAAGAATAAAAGATTAGAGTTCCACAATCTCCTTCAAGGGTGCAGTCCCAGTGATCTGGAGACCTTCCACTTAGCCCCAAGTCTTAAATATTCCACCGCTTTCCAGGAGATCAAGCCTCCAGCATGGGGTGGGGGAGGAGAACCTTTGGACTCTGTGTACCTACAGCTCTGGAGATCTTCCCACTGCTGCTCCCCACACTGTGAACTCTGGGCAAGTCCCCTCACAATCACAGTCCCTCCGGATCCAAGCCAGCCCTCTGCCGCTGGGCCTCCCTCCTTCTTGGGCCTCTGAGACCACTGGACCTGTCATCTAAGTGTCTTATCCCAGGTCCCCAACCTGCCTCTAGGTTGTCTCTGTGAAGATTTGGGGGTTAGTATTTCCCTAGAAAACTCCTCCCTTGTATAGAAATGTCTTCATTTACTTTTTGAATAAAAAAGAAATTGTGTGTGTGTATGTGCGTGTACATGTGTGTGGTCACAGGTTTATGCATGCAGTCATGTGGTGCATGTAGGGAGGTCGGAGGGCAGCTTCTGGTTCTCTCCTTCCCTCTTGTTTGAGACAGGGTTTCTCTTGGCATTTTGCTGCCTGCCGGAAAGGCCAGACTAGCTGGCACTCTAGCTTCAGGATTCTCTTGACTCCACCTCCCATTGCCCTAGGGGTGTTGGGATTATAAAAGCATACATCACTTTGCATCTGGTTTTATGGCTTTATGCAGATGCTGGGAATCAAACTTGGGTCAGCAGACTTGCAGATCAAGTGCTTTTAACCACTGAGCCATTTCTCCACCCTCAACATGATGTTATTATGTTCTCATCACAAGCTTTTGAACAGCATTTATGTTCAAGGTTGTATGTTCCTCTTACACGTTCTGCTGCATTGGGCTCAGAGGGAGGGGCGTCAGGGCAGGAAGACTGGAAATGTGCAGGCGGACCACAACAGCAGAGGAGAGAAGGCGGGAGAGAAGAATATGAGGTGACACCAGGTTCTGGGCCCAGTTTCCTTACCAAGCCCCCAAGACAGGAGGGAGCACAAGCCATAGGAGAAATGGAGATAGGATCCCAGACCAAGGGCCACCTCCTAGGCCAGCAGGGAATAAACCCAGGCTTTTAGCTCCCTGGGGACAGGAGGGGCCCCAGGGCGGAACTCTCTAGAAGGGCACACTCACTAAATTACACAGACTTGTTTGGCCTCTAGCAATCTGGGGCTAGAGAAGGAACAGGCTCACTTTGGCAACAGCCCTCCAGTAACTCCCCACCCCAAAGCCCATGCAGGCTTCCCATGTTCTGGACCCCACTTGATATATGGAAGGAGTTGGCTGCTTTAGGACTCAAGTTGCCCCTGTACTAATACTTCTGTCCCCACATCCTCATCCCCTCATGTCCCAACTCTATCCATAACTCCCACAAGCTGCTTTACATAGGGGTCAGACACTTAAGAGGCCCCCAAGTCCTGGTGGCAATTACAGGCCCCTGTGGACAGGAAGTTTCTCAAAATTCCAAGTTCCCTAAGACCAGGGTCAAAGCAGGTGATTTTCAGGGGCCTCTTCGTCCTATGGCCCCTGGCCATACAGGAAGAGCTGGAGCTGAGGCAAAACAGGATCCCAACACCCAGCCTTTATCTAAGGCCTTCACAGGGAGGGACAAGGGTAACTGGCGCGTAATAAATCAATAAACACACACTTTAAGTAAGCCCTTGTTGTTTATTTTTCAATAAACAAGGTTTTTTTTGCATGTCTGGACTGGTGAGTTAAACGGGAAAGCTAAAAAGAGTGCCAAGGGACATTTCATTAACATTTTGGTTACAGAATTGGTCAGGACTCTCCTTCTTCTTAATTTGGGACCGAATTAGTGAACATGTCTCAAGACAACTGTCTTTGAGCTTCTCCGTTTGTTTCGTAAACTACACACTACACCAAACACACGGGGTGTGGATGGGCAGTCATAAATCCCGACACTCTCAGCAGATCTGGTTGAGCCATATAGTATGGAATGGACCATTTCTGCGTACGTGAAGACCGAGGCGAGGCTGCGAACGCTGCTCCCACTGTAGTGACAGGTGGGAACTAGAGAATTTGGGTGGGTGGCCTCATCAAGTGCTGGTTCTAGATGTTTTGTCAAGTGGGAAGGTGAGATGGCAGCACTCTGCGGGAGACGTCTCTGCTCAGGACTCTCCTTTCCCACAACACTCTACCTGCACTGTGTATGGCTTCTTGGGGACACCTGTGCATCCACACCCCTCCCAGACTGTCCCCGAGCCTGCGCGTCCCGCAACTCCCCGCACGCTGCCTTGCACTCAGCAGGTGCTCGCAAACGCTCCCTGATCGGATGGGTGGTGGGGGATGAATCCGTGAATGGGTGACGAGGAGTTCTGAGGGTAAACAGCTGGGCCCCTTCTTTGTCATCTGGGGACTCAGCTGTTCTCCAGAACATGGAGACTGAAAAGTAGAAATGGAGCGGAGTAACCATTGTTCCAATTGTAGAATTTCACGTTGGGAAACTGAGGAACAGAATCGTTAGCGGACTCGGTCAAGGTCTCACGCTGAGAGAGGCCAGGCGGGGGTACCAGACGCCCGCCTGACACATGCCAACAATTCTTTTTTTTTGTCTTTTTTAAATTTTTATTTCTTATAACGAACTCAAAATGAGATGTGATGGTGACTTGATGAAAGGAGTTGGGCCTCAGGGTGAGGGGTTTAAGAGACTGGGGGGGGGGGCTGGGGGCCGGATTGGAAGGGGGAGGGGCCACAAGTGGGGGGTGGGAGGTTGGATGATGGGAGGTGACTGAAGTTCTGCCCTAATGTGGGCATGGCAAAATGGGGGGGGGGGAATATCCAGATGGAACTGGGAGGGGCTTCTGGGGACCCTGGTGGAGCCAGGCTCAGCAGCCTGCTTATGACCTGGGTCTTGAGGTGGCCATGATGGTAAAGGCTTGGGGAGAGGGTGGTGGAGGATTAGGGTGCCCAGGGTGGGAGGGGCTTAGGTGATGGGCTTGGGGTGGGGGTGGGAGCTTAGAGGAGATTCTGGTTGGGACTTGGGAGTCGAGGATGGGCGGTGGATGATGAGGTCAATGATCCTGTAATGACGGTGGCGCACATGAGCATTGGAGGATGACAGTGTGGCCGTAGCCGTAAGTGGTGTGACTGTGACGTGGATGACGGTAAATGATGGTGATGGTGATGGTGATGGTGACCGGCAGGCAAGCACTGGAGCAAGGTAAACACGGCAGCTCATACTTAATAAAGCTAAGAGTCTAGATTCTTATCCAAATAATTTAAGAAGCAAAATATTCCTAACTGGTATCCAAGGACTGCATAGCAGCCCAGCCCCAAACAGAGCTGGGAAGCTATACAGAACTCTGTGCCATTTCCTTCTATTTTTGCAAAAAAGATAGATGCTCTTTTTAAAAAAAAAATCAAATTCATAATTCAGAAGCTGGCTAGGTCTTTTGGGATCTGAGGATTAACTCTGCAACACAAAGGTCAATCCATGGCTATGGACCAGGTCGTACCCTACTTTTGCCATAGAACGAAAAAACACCCCACAAGCAACAATTTCCACTAAACCCTGTGAAAACCTTGGTGAGGGCTGTGTTGCTCGCTCAGATTTTGCCAGGGGCACTTGTGGTTCAAGGTTCACTTAAGTCTCAGAGTACATCTCTACTCTATAGGGTGTGAGGCAGGCACAGGTAAGAGTTCGGGGGGGATGGGGGCTACAGGGGTGGGGGGCTGCTGCTCAAGTGGCAACTTTAGATGGCACATTATGACTCAAAGGGGCCAATTTTTTTTTTTTTCCCAAATGAGACATGAGCCAGGAGGCTCCCAAATTTGAGAAATGGATTTAGGATCAACTCCAATGTCAAGTGTACATCCAGGATAGGCCAAAACCTTTCGGATCCCAGGATGAGACTGAGTCTCCATCAGATCCTATTCTTAGGGACAGGAAGCATTTTGGTAGTTACCCCTCGTTCCTAATTCTGAGTTTGGGTGCCAGAGAGGACCTTGTTGGTTAGGTGTTCAAATTCATCCCTCTAGAAGGGGTGAGAAGGTGGCCCAGGGTTGGGAAAGGGACTCGCCAAGGGTCACACAGCGAGTTAGTGGCAGGGCTGGGACAGAATCCCAACCTTCCGGTGGCCAACCTGGGGGCTCTCTGCCTGACACACAGCCACTGCACTCTGCAAAGTTGGAAATCAATCAGAAAAGTTGTGGTGTGAGACTGGATGTGAGTGCGAGTTGGAGGTGGCGCGTGAGAATTAACGAACGAAAGAGATTTTTGCTCTTATCACAGTGAGTGGTCATGCACAGCACTCGTCATGGTTTCACGAGGACCCCGTGGCCAACACCCCTGGGACAGGGATGTCAGCACCGAGCCCTGGTACTGTTGCCATGTTTTTTTTTGGTCTTTTTGATTTTTTTGATATACGATATTTAGAGTTTAGAATAACATACTTATCTCTTTAACTCTTTTCGAGATAAAATTATTATTATTGTATCATGCATTAATAGAGAGAAAGGGTTCTTTTAGCAATGCGTTTGTCACACAGCAACACAAAGACAATATATGTAAGCGTAGCGTTCACTAGATTCCACACAAAAGATAGCAACCTCCACCACAAAGATAAGCACAGACCGCATATAGTGAGCTCTGCGGAACCCCGAGGATATAGTGGGGCCTGGGGGGATGCTGCTTAGATCTCCTCGTCGCCAGCCTCCTTGCTGAAGGTGGTCATGTCGATCTTCTCGGGGAAGATGATGTTGACCGCCAGCTCCTCGCCGCTGTTGTACCGCAGCAGCAGGTTTTTCTTCTGGCGCAGCATGTGGCTGTAGCGCAGGTTAGACACCCAGGCCTCGCACTTGTTGAGAAAGACGATGCCCACGGTGCCCAGCACCACCAGGCTGGTGAGCACGCCCAGGATGGTGAAGCAGATGGCCTGGCCCTCGGTGAGGAGAGGGGCACGATTGTGGAGCTCTTTCATGGACACCTTCAGGATGCGTTGCTCGGGCTGCTGCACTGGCAGCTCGTGCACCCCGGGGGTCAGGCGGTAGGTGAGCCCGTAGCCACTGGGCAGGTGGGTGGCCTGAGGGGGGCTCGCCGCGCGCTTCTTGGCGCACGTGGGACCCGTGAACGGGGACTTGCACAGACACTCGAAGCTCACCTGGGAGTGCTGCAGGCAGGTGCCCCCGTTCTGGCACGGGCTGCTGGTGCAGGCGCTCACCGGGCGGCTGCAGGTCTTGTCGATGAAGCCGGCCGGGCAGCGGCAGCGGAAGTCTCCCCCAATGTCGGTGCAGACGCCATCGTTCTCGCATGGGTTGGGGGTGCAGCTGTTGGCCACGATCTCGCAGAAATTGCCTGAGAAGCCAGGGGGGCACAGGCAGGAGGCATGGGAGGCCCGGCCCTCATCGTCCACGCAGGTGCCACCGTGCTGGCAGGGGGAACTGCAACACACAGACAGGGTCAAGGGCCCTTGGGGGCTGGGCCTGAGCAGGGCTGCTGGGGTGGGGGACATGTGTGGCTCCTCCGGCTGGCCCTTCCACTGTGGGGCCTGATGAAAGGACAGCAGTCAGCACACACCAGGCCCAGGAGGGGGCAGAGTCAGTGAGGGAGGGTCCCGGGACTTGGATCCCTGGCTGCGAGGGCTCACCAGCTGTCCAAAGGTGGGGTGCACACCGCACCCTGTCCTGATGCCAACCTGGATGGAACAGACCTGACCTCCCATGCCAGGAAGCCCATGTCCTCTCCCACCTCTTAGCTCATTTCTCCGGCCAGAGCACTGATGATTAGTCACTAGACAGACAGGGAAACTGAGGCTGGGAGAGGCATCATTGGTGACAGTCCAAATCTAGGCTGCTGCGGCAGAACCAAGCAATGAGGTATGGGAGGGATGTCACTCCTGTCCTCTTGGGGGCTCTCCAGGGGTCCCCTGCCACTGCTCCAACTCGTGCCCCTCCCCACTCCACCACCACTTATTCTTATTTTTATTTCTGGGGAGCAGGGCCAGCAGGCTGTTGTGAGGGAAACCCGTGGGGCTGGTCAGGGAAAGGGGTACAGTCCTGTCTATGCCGCAAGCGAGCGGCGCCTGGGCTGGTCGTCTCGAGGTGGTCCGTTCACCGAGTGCAGCTGCACACGGAAGCTGTCTGCCTAATGCGGCACATGAGGCATTTAATGTAAGTGCTTTTAAACGAGCTAGTCCTTTGTCATCTGATAAATGCCAAAACTCTGGGGAAGAAGGGTGCCACGAACGCAAGAAACAGCACTGGTGCTTGGGGTAGGGGGGCTGCAAAGCAGCTGGGCTCTGGAGGAATCTCGAGGACCGACCCGGGGGCTCTATTTTGACAGAATGATTCAAGTCTGTTAGAGAGAAGAGCAAAACAGTTGAAAGGTCTTGCTCTCTGTTTTCCCTTCTCACCAAACAAGCAGGCATGGTGTCCAGCTGCCAGCCCCCACCCCCCGCCCGGGGTCCTTAGCCACCACAACCCCTTCTGTTCTGTTAATAACCCCCGCAGACTCCTGGGTTCGCTATAAGACCCCAAAGGCCAAGGCAAAGGAGGCTCGTTTTGTAAGGCAGCTCAGGATTCTCACATTCAGATGCTGTCCTGTTGTCTCGCCCGGACCTCAAAGGCCTGTGTCTTAAGGGCAACTGCGGTAGAGGATCCCTGGCAGAGCCCCTTCCCCACTGAGGATAGCCTGAGCTGTCACTCCCTCCTGTCCCCTCCCCCTCCCTTGGTCCGGTAGCTCCCTCCCCAGACCTCTCAGGAAATCCAATTGCAAAGTCCCAAAGAGCCCCCTACAATAAGGTAAGCGGGTTTCACAGCCTGGCCCTGCTGAACTCTGATCTCTTATTATGTTGCCTTTAGAAAATCATGCAGCTCTGAGCTTCCTTCCTCATCCTAATCCACTGTCATTCACAGGCATTCAGGACTTGGGAATGCCAGGGGAATATGAAATCGCCTTTAGGATCATTTGAAAAAATTACGGAAATAACACATTCCTCCATTACTACCCTAGCAGAGCAGACCCCCAGCAGGGTTGCTGGGAGCACTTCTGCCAGGAGACAGGTCCCACGGGGTCAAGCTGAAATGGTGTTTAGGAGAGAGGGGTAGGACTGCAAGTGAGGAGAGAGTCTTTACCCATTGATCACGCAGGGCCCGGCCTTGTGCTGGCAGTCCTTTCCCGAGTACCCTGGGGCGCAGGAGCACTCGTACTGGCCCTTGTCGAGATCCACACAGGTCCCATTGTTGGCGCAGGGGGTCGAGGTGCAAGCCCGGACATCTGGGGAGCAAAGGAAGGCAGCCCTTAGCTTCCGTAGCAGAGGCCAGTGTGATAGGAGCCCCAAAGGAGCTGTCAAATGGCTCTGCTTGTGACTTCAAATGGGGTTTCTCGTAGGAGACCATAAAGACCCGCACAACCCCTAAAGTGAATAGTGAATAGCTGAGGGTCAGGAAACTGAAGTATAAGGTCACAAGTGAGAAAGACAAGGTCACTGATATCTAAGACAAGACAGCTGCACCCTTTTCCTGGCACCCCTTAAGTGCAACAACATGTCCAACATGTCTATGACCTTCACTGAAGAAGACAGGCACCTCCTCAAAACCATGATCCTGCTGAGTTCCCTGGGGGCTGTCCCCCTCCTCACACCCGGAGGGAGGAGGGAGTCTCCACCACCCAGGGGTTTAGTCCAGTCAGACCCTTGAAAAAAAATAAAAACCCCACAACCTCACCTGCTTGTCCCAATTTCCATCAAAACCCCCATTGGTAAACAAGAAGTCTAATTTAGCCCCAAAGCTGCCTCTCAGACCCTGTGGTTTTTCTGCTCTCGGGTTCTGAACTAAGGGGGTCCAGCAATTAAAACTCTGCATCCTTTTAAAGGCAACAAAATTAGAACTATTGAGCACTCTCCTGTCCACGTGGGTTTCCGTGCACACTGCTATATCCCCACTGTCTTTTAACACCCCCCGTCAGGCGCACTTCATTATTCCGGCTCAGCAGGCCAGGGTTGAACTGAACAAAAGGACCTACTAGGTCAGGGCTTCTCCTAGCACCCCAGCAGGGCCAGGAAGGGATCCTTTGTGTCTGCTCCAACCCTGAAGCTGTGAAGTTCAGCTCCTCTCCCTGCCTCAGTTTCCCTCCTTATACAAAGAAGGGCTTTCCTGAGTATTTTATGTACTCAGGGCAGTCAAAAGCCAAGGCTAGCCAGAATCACATTAAGTGAAGGCAGACTGGGGAGGGGTGGTCCCAGTGCTAAAGCCGCACATGGAGATCCACCCCCCCAACTCTTTCAAAGAGACCCACACTCCGGTGAAGGGGAGACGGTTGTCCATAAACAAGGAGAACCCCGAACACACCATGTTGGTGGACTCTGCGGGAGCCAGCTTGGTACAAGGGGACATAAAGAGGATTTATTTTCCCGGGATAGCGCCAGCAAAGCATTAGCCGGCGAGCTTCCGCAGCCGCCTCTGGAGTCTCTGTCCCTGGCTCTCTTGTCACTCAAAATCTTAAATTTAAGCTAAAGATCTGGCAACCACCTCCCCCAGCCTGTCCCTGCTCTCCTCCCCTGAAATGCCAGGCCTTGGGAGCTGAGTTATTAACCCTCCTGGACCTACAACTCCAAATGAGGGGGGGGGGGCTACGCTGTAAGAGGGCTGGGGCTCTCTGTCCCGGTCACAGCTGTGTCCTTACAGAAGAGGGAGGGGGCTAGGAAGGACTCTTCACCTATGCAGGGCAGCCTTGAGGACCTAGTGGGAAGGCAATGGGCAGAGGACCCTGTGAAGCAAAAGATTCTGTCTGGAAAATTCCAGAGTCCTGGGTTCAGATAGCAAGGAAGGTGGGCTCTGGGCTTAAACGGGTGGCTTTTCTGAGACCCCTCCCAATCCCCAAACTGCTCAGAGCTGCTGCTATTGAGGGGCTGCAGAGCTGTGGCCAGAGCATGAGTCAGCCAAGGACAAAACCCCCCACCACACCATCCCGTGAGGGGACACGGAGAAGACTTAGGTTGAGGTCCTTTTGCTTCCCTGATCCTTGGTTTCCCTATTTGTCACTGCTAATGTTAGGCAGAAAGGCCCTGGGGCTGCTGTCCTCCTTGCTGCTGGGAGATTGTTTTTCCTAAGGACTTCAAATTGCCTGGACTTTGGGGCAGGTTTTGCAAATGAGATCGGAATCCCCAACAATGCAGCTCCTACACGAATTAATGAAATCAATATCAAACCCTTCTCAGCCTCCCACCATACCTGACTAGCCCCCAGCCATATCTCTCCTTGTGGTCCAGGCTCAGCTTCGGCTACCCCACCCCACCTACCCCCCAATCACACTACACTGCCCCCCATATGTGTGTTTGTTGCCTGTGTTGCTTTTCTGAGCTCTGAGAAGCCGCTACCCTCTCCCCATGCCTGCGCTCCAGTGACCCGCAGAAGAGGCCTGGGGTCTGTGGTTTCGGCCAGCTCTGTTTTCTATGTGGTGCGTGTTTATTTTGTGACTCTTTATTCAACAGGCAGCTCCCCAATGCCCTATCTCTGGGTGCTGGCAGTGCCAAGCTGAGCAAAACACAGTCCCTACTTTTGAGGAGGCATTCAGTCCCAGCGGGAAGTGTGCGTATGCACATCAGCACAATGGCGAGCCCTAGGTGTGCTGGAACAGGGCACCCCAGGGGAGGCAGGGCAGGAGAGCTGCAAAGTAGGACTTTGGGAGACGGGGGGAGGGTGGGCCCAGGCCGATGCCCACCTATGTCGCAGAGTTTTCCATCCCAGCCTTCCTTGCAAATGCACTGCCATGGTTCTTCGCAGAGTCCGTGAACACAGCCAGGGGAGGTCACACACTGGTCACACAAGGGTCCCTGCCAGCCAGGCTGGCACCTACCAGGGCAAATGGGAGAAACGGGGTCCTGTGAGGGGAGCAGATGTCAAGAGGGGCTCAGGCTACCTTCTGTGGAACTTAGAGCCCTTGGTGGTCTTTGCATGGTGCCAGGCCAGTGGGCTCTGGGAGCAAAGCAGACGCCAGTAACCTGAATGGGAAACTCAGAACATGCGGAAGGCCCCAGAGCCCTCCCTCCCCGTAGCACTGCGTTGACTGCAGTTGTCCGCAGCGCCCCCCCCCCCTCCAGCAAGGGACTGTCGCGTTCCCCTCGCTCTGGCTCTTGTCTCCTCCCTCCCTCCCCCTCCCACCAGTTGTCTGCAGGAGCAAGAAGACTGTGACGCAGTTCTGAAGCAAAGCCCCCACCTTTTCAACCAGGGCCATCCATGACTCCCCAGGACTTCACCATGGTCCAAACACCCTACTTTGTTACCTGCAAACATTGTCATCCTCGCAGAATCCATTTTTGGGGTCACAGGCTGGAAGGCATTCAGCTCCTAAGGTAGAAAAAGGTTACACGATTCACCCCACAAGGCCTAGGGAACACCAGGATGCTCGTCTTCTCCCAAGTAGCCCCCAGGGTGAGGCCAATGGCCCTCTTGGACCCCATCAGCCTGTCACACAGTAGGCACTTCTTGATGTGGATGGATGTGGCTCAACTTACCCGGAAAGCCCTTTCTGCCCTGTGTTCCTAGTTATGGGATGAACTGCACAGTACACCTCAGGTCCTAAATACAGCCACCACTTCCCCCTAAAGGAAGCAGGACCCCTCAAGTCCCCTTAAAAGTGGGAATGAGGGACTCTGGGGAAACAGCCTTTGACCCCGGGGCAGTCTGCCAAACCCTCACTTTGTAAAGTGAGCAGGACTTAAGGTACTGAGCTTTGGAGAAACCCAGACAGGTTCACCTCACAGGTAAGAGGGCCGAATTTTTTTTTTTCTTTTTAAGGTTAATCCCAGTTAAACCAAACAACCAGGTCCATTTCTTCCAGTGCCCCTACCCTATATTGGCCATATCAAGAGACCTACGCAATGTTTTCCCAGAGCTTCTGAGACTCCCAACACTATTAAGAGGTTCTGACGCTTTATAGACACCTGCTGTATGCATCTACTCAGCCAGCTCTCGGGCTTTCCAGACAGCCCCCCCACAACCACTGGCGCAGTGGGTGCACTGCGGGAAGGGGGCCACTCTCCTGATGCCAGAGACAGATGGCCGCTGCAGACAGAAGTGTCGCAGCCCCTCACCTAAAGAAAACGCGCCACGCAGGAGGGGCTTAGGTTGCACTCCTGTTGGAAATTGGGGGCTACGACGGCAAAGTCACCCTCCAACGCCCCCTGAGACCTGTTCCCAAACACTCGCGCAAGGACACCCCCAAAGTTGCACCCCAGAGCGTTTTTTTTTTTTTACAGCATCGTCTCCTTTTTCCATACCTCCTCAATCTCCGCGCAACGACACCCCTCCGAGCGCCACTTCTGCGGGGCGGGAAGGGGCCGGGGGTCCCAGCTCTCCCCCACTAGGCCCACCCCCGGAACCCCAGGACTGGGCTTGGCACGCGAGGGTGGGCGGGGAGGGCGAGACAGGTACCGCGCGGGGCTTAGGGTTAGGTGGGACGGGCGGGAGTCAGGGCGCACGGGACGGGACGCGCGGGGCGAGGGGTGTCCAGCGGGGCATCGCAGGCTTCCCCGGAGGGGGCGCGAGCCAAGCCGCCTAGGGTCTCACCATAGGTGCCGTGGCTGAAAGCCAGCAGGAGCAACAGGACGCGCAGGAGGGCTGCGATCGCGGTCATCGCGGGGTGGCCGGGGTCGCGGTCCGGGGAGCGGAGAGGGTGCAGACTGGGCTGTGGGCGCGGCGCTGGGCGTCTGGTTCCGGACGGCGAAGGGGGTGCGGGCCCGCGGCGAGGGGAGAGCCAGGGCTGCACCGGCTGCGCGCTGCCTCCGCCGCCGCCGCCGAAGCTGCCGCCGCGCCGCGCGCGCCGCCTTTTCGTACCGCCTCTCCCCCCCCGCGGCCCCCGCCCCCGCCCCCGCCTCGCGCGCACGGGGCCGGCGCCGGCCAGTCCCGGTGACCCCCGCCCCTCGCAGAGCCACCCCCCAGCACCGCGGCGCCCGGAAGCCCTACTGCGCACCCGGGCGCACTCTTGGCTAGACGGGTACCTGCGCGCGATGGGCACACGTTCTCCACACAGGACAGCACGCGGGCGGGCGACGGGCGCGCACAGGCTGGCTTGGCACAAGTCGCAGGAATGGATCCGGCCGCACACCCCCAGTAAAACACTAGCACGCACTCAAAATGCAAAATCGCCCGTGGAAAGGGCACATCTAGACACTAATGATGCTCGAGGTCCTGGGCACACATGCCACGGGTTACAAACCCAGGAGGACCCAAATGCACAGTACCAAGACATGGAAAACACACATGACGATAGACGCACACAAGAAAACAGCTATGAAAAGCCTCATGCCTCCAGCGTCCCCAGCCATCGAGGAGCAGGGGGAGTGCAAACACACTTGCAGGCACACGCGCCCCACCACCCAGACACTCGCTAACCCAAGCGCCCTGCCCCAGGAGCTCAGGCCTCAGTGGGACCGCCGCTCAGTAAGGCTCGAGGCAGCTAAGAAACCCTGAGCATCCTCCTGCCTTGCCGCGCAGCGCACAGACGCGCCTGTAAACACTCAAGGGCTCTTGTAAACACCGACCCCCGAGCGTAGCCAGTAACCCCACCCCCGACTCCCCGCACAGGCCACAGTCAGGGCCTGGGCCTTCGTCTGGCCCAGACATGAACACGCCCAGACTCGTGCTTAGCCTTACACCTGGTAATCCCGAGCACCTACCCCCAGCTCCCCAAACTCACACAATGAGGCTTCTTGGTCCCATGCTCACAAAGGCCCACTTTCGAAGCCGCCCAACACACTCATTATCTCAGGGCATGCTACGCAACTGAATCCATTTTTGTCCAGAGCAACACAAGTTGACAAGCTTACCAAGATGCGCGCGTGTATCTCACACACACACACACACACACACACACACACACAGTTCCCAAACACACATTCCCAAAGGGATGCTTTCAGCTTGGGGTGGCTGGGGGGGGGCGGAAGAAGGGGTGCTGACCAGTCAGTCAGACACTGTCCTGGTCTACAGACCTCCTGGCCAGGGTGTCCCCAGGCAACTTGCTTCCCTGCCAGCTCCAGCTTCAGCTAGAAGCCCTTTTGGGGATACAGCCTTTCACTTTTCTGGGAAGCCCCCTCATTCCCTCCCACCTTGAGTTTCTGAAAAAAGAAAGAGTCAGAGAGAGGAGGGGATGGACAAAAGTCTTTAGCTTCCCGAGGATGGAGTTTAGGATTTCTGGATGGGTCGTTCACACGTGCTTAACTTGCATACAGCTCCCAGGTGAGGTTCCAGGGCACAGCCCGCATTCCTTCACTGGGCTGATGAAAGTTGCCTCTTTGAATCTGGGAGTATCTCAGCCTGGAGTGGAGAGCATCCATCATGCCCTGGTAGGTTTTAGGACATTTGCTATCTTAGGGGCCAGGTGTGAGAAGGATGCCAGGGGCAGCCTCGGGAAGATGGTTGGAGATGGGGATGTGCCTGGATGGAAGTTTTTCTCTAAGGAGGCTGGAATGAATCCCAGCCGCACTGGAGCATGCCCTTTCTCTGATGTTCTCTGAAGAAACTCCACAAGACTGCCGGTTGCTGTGAGTAGCTTCTGGGGTTCGGCTAGAAGACAGCAGGGAGGGCACACCTGCATGTTGTGGCCCTGCTGTTTTCCATAGGCTCCTTCCTCAAGGCACTAAATGGAAGACAACAGCAGGTCTTTTGACCAATGTCCCTGGCTAAAGTGAGAGTGACCACAGGCCTCACTGTCCACTCTTTGGTGATCACCAAGTTCCCCTTGGCCCTCCATCTCTTCCCAGTCCTCTGACCTCAGCCTCCAAAATTATCCCATGTAACACAGTGCCGCAGGCAGACTGGATGGGCCCGGTTGTCAGCCAGAAGCCTGGGAGGGGCCTCGCGGCTGGGCCACTAGGGTGAGGGATGGAGTTCCAGTCTCCTGCTCCAGGCAGCAGAGAAGTTCGGGTGCTCGGGGCACAAAGGAGTCCCCAGCAGCAGTGAAGAGAACCCTTTACCTAGACTCCTATTTGTCCACCCAAGTCCTTCCTACCCTCTGCCCTCCCCCCGTTTTGGAAAGGGAGGATGGCCTGAAAAGAAGCCCAGTGCCCACATGCCACAGGCTTAGACTGAAAGGGCACCGCCTTGGCCGAGAGGCACTTGATCTCTAATCCCAGCTCCATCTTGGACCTGGTGAGGACCCTGTCGGGTCACTACCTTCACTGAGTCCTATTTCCTTTTCTATAAGCAGGGATCATACACCTGTCCCCCAAAGAGAACTGGGGTTTTATAAGCAGAAAAGATCTGTGCTTAAAAGGCCCAGGCACAGCCCTTCTACCAACAGCTGTAACCCCAGTTTCTCTCTCCGCCAGCTAGAGAGATCTCAAAGGGGAGCCACTGTAGGGCTCCCGTGGGATGGGGAAGCTCCCCTCTGTCAGGACCCCCAAGCCTGGGAGTTTTATGAGGGTTTGCACTGGTCTCAGCAGAGCGTTTGTAAATTCTGTGGGCTAAAGATTTCTATGTAGCAGGCAGATGCTGAGAGCGAGTAGCTTAGGAGCATTAGGGAGCGGAGGTTGGGGACTGTCACAGGCTCCAAGGCAGCGTGGAAAGCATGAAAATGCCAATCTAGTCCCTTGGGGAGAAGTCAGCGCAGTCTGCTATTTGCTAGCAGATACTGGGGGCTGGGGAGTCAAGCCCCCCTCCTCCAGCTATGTGTTGGTTGGCTCCCTGCTTCAGGGGGGGCCTGTGTACAGACTCCTGGGCTCGTGGTGGCATGGCCAACGGTCCTCATTAGGAAATGCCAGAAAATGCGCTACCCACCAGTCGCCACAGCAGGGCATGACGGGCGGCCCACACGGGTACCGGGAGCAGAACAGCTCTCTACACACAGGGGTGTGCTGGAGCTGCGTTGCTTGGCCAGGGAGTCTACCAGCCCCAGGGCCCTGGCAGGCGGGGGAGGGAGGGAAATGGGGAGAACTCAAGCTACTGGATCCTTTCCAGTAAAAGAGCTGGCCTGATGATGGGCAAAAGTTTTCTAAGGGACCCCAGAAAATGTTGTCTATAGCCCTGTTCTCCAAGCCCTCGCTCGCTCGCTACCCTCCCCCACCCCTCTCCTCCAACCCTATCACCACCCCCAGCCCTCGCCAGACTACTTTGCCCTTGATTAGGACAAAATTGCTGATCAGGGAGGCACAGCGGGGGTGGAGCTGATGGGCCCCTGACACTGGCTAGTCCTGGCCTGCGCTGAGGGGGGGAGTGGGCGGGAAGCTGGGGGCTTCACTCCACTGGGACATCTTGCTCTCCATTCCCATTAAGAATTTCCTCACCTTGAGACTACGTTTCTGTCTACACTGGGTTGTGGGTTTGGAACTGTCTGATTCCCCTCTGACCAGCGACAGTGGGACACTGTACAGACAAGTCAACAGAGGCTCAAGAAAGCTTCTTGGGCGCTGCGTCCCCTCCCTGTAGCTCACATTCTTTATCTTTTCTCCAAAGTGGGACCCTGGGCTCCTCTAGGCCTGCCTCTTGCTCTTCCCAAAATCTCCCTAACCACAACAAAGACCCAAGAGGTAGGTCCCGGTTAGTCCTGGAGCCATAGCCTACACACAGCCAGTCACTTCCCCTCCTAGAGTACTAAGCTCACAGCTACTGTGGAGGATCCCTGTGTCTTCTGCCTCCCCCAGATCTAACCCTCCATTTCACTCCTGTCTGACCTGCCCCAGCAGAGCCTCCTCCCGGCCAGAGCCTGGTGGGTCTACCAAGAGACTCACTCCAGAGCTGAGCACTTGAGACTTGAAAGACTTGTAGACACAGAGTAGCAGAGGCAGGATCCGAACTCTGACCTATCAAAATCCAAGCCCCAGGCTCTGCTCAGAACACCAACCACAGTGGGAAGAGCGAATAAGGCTAGGTTGACTGTGAGAAGGTCCCGGGGCCCTTTCAAAGCCTTGCCTCTTCTCTCAGGCCAGAGGAGCAGCTCAGCAACCTTGGAGCCTGTGAGCTCTTTTTTTTTTTTTCTTTATTTTTACTTATTTATTTGAGAGTGACAGCTAGAGAGAAAGAGGCAGATAGAGAGAGAGAATGGGTGTGCCAGGGCCTCCAGCCGCTGCAAAGGAACTCCAGACGCATGCGCCCCCTTGTGCATCTGGCTAACATGGGCTCTGGGGAGTCGAGCCTCGAACCGAGGTCCTCAGGCTTCACAGGCAAGCTCTTAACCGCTAAGCCATCTCTCCAGCCTGCCTGTGAGCTCTTTAAGCAGGCACTAGAGAGATGCTCAGTGACCACCCTTCAGATTATCCTTCTAAGCTGTAGAGAACATAGATTGGAGAAGGAAATTCTCTATTTTTTTTTTTCCTGTGGAAGGTCAGGGTGTCCAGGGGGTGGAGGATGAAGGCAAATGAGAGGCACACCCAGGTACATTTATGCTTGAGAACATGACAGCTTAGTTTCAAGTTCAATCAGAGAAAAGGCTCTTGAGTTTCAAGTGGCATTGTGGACAAGGAGCCAGGAACATGGCCCGTGGACGTGGAGGCGCAGACCTCGTGTGGAGGGCCTGGAGAGGCATGTGACAACCCAGGGCCCACTCCAGAGTGTGCCAGGGACACAGATCATGCATGCACGTGGCCCTGTGTTCCCGCACAGGCCTGCATATGATGTGAGAGAGAAAGAGTTTAGCTCTCTCGAACCCTGTGGCCAGCTCAGGTGGGAAAATTGAGTTGATCTGAGTCAGTATTTAGTGCAGGCTTGTCCAGGGTCACACCTCTCCTCCAGACACCATCAGTTTCTCCTTTATTGATGGAAGATTCAAAAATAGATGCCTCACTTTCTTCTCCACCGCAATCGACATGGGTGTCAAGTTCATACATCTAATTGTCCACACGTCATCAAGCAAATCATGCTCTTAAAGAGCACCACTGATTCATGCTGCAGAGAGTGCTCTAGGGTCTCCGGAAGAGTTAACAGTGATTCCTTGCCCCACCCTACCCCCACACCTTGAGGTAAATTCACCCCCAAGGAGACCAAAGGAAAAAGGAGTCTTTTCATCACTTGGTCTTCTATACAGGCTTTGGCAAAGGCTGCAGTAATTCTTCATTCATCACAAATTCCCAGAAGCTAATTTTTCATAAGACAGAGACTTGCCTCCTTAAATGTAGTCTTTCATCTGTCCAGAACAGATGAAACCCTTACTGTGTGCCCCGTGGCCTCATCCAGGAGCCCCAGGAGGAAGTAGAGTGATGGGAGTCAAGATGAAGCCCACCTCCAAGAGCTCAGGGGTGGGGGGGAGATCTAGTTCTAAGCCACCTCTGGGATTGAGAGGTGGGAGAGCTAAGAGAAGGCCAAGCAAGGGGATGCTGGGCACGTACTGAAGAAGGAACCAGAACACTTCCTGGCAGGGCAGTCTTTGGGGTGAACAGGACAGATGGGAGTTTCCAAGGGTGCTCCTGTGAGGAGGGACTTCTGTGTGGGAAAGAACATGAGGGTACATGATTGTGTGTTCGTGTACAACGGTTAGAGTGTAAACTGACATGCAGATGAGGTAGTGAACCTGAAGTCCACACTATCTGGGAGGCTGGAGCCAGAGGATCATGTGACCCAGGGGTTGAGACCAACCTGGGTAACATAATGAGATTTTTCACAAACAACAAAGCCCTCTTTAGTACATCAGACAGAATTAATTCAGTAAAGAATGAGGCTGGCGAACATTGCAAAACTTTCAATGTTTGGGCTTAAATCTCTCTTAACTCTCCTCATGATCCCTATAGCCTCCTTGTCATGGTCAAGTCCTAACAAGGATCCCCCTTTTCACATACCAGGGTCAACCTACGAAGGCATCATGCCCAGACTTGACAGGTTGTCTTGGGAATCAGGCCAAGCCACCCATACCTGCCTCTTGTAGCACTGCCTACCCATCTTCCCCCGGGGTCCAGCGAGTTGAACCCTTCGGAGTCAGAGGCAAAGAGCCCTAGTAGATCAAGTGGAAATCAGAGACTGCCTTGAGCCACAGAAAAGTGTCCTCTTGCCAAGCCAAGAGCCTCTGCAAAAGAGTCCTTCTCCTGGCCTCAGACCAGTTCTTGGGGTAACCAGGACAAAATCATAACCTTCCTGCCTCTCTGCGTCTTTAAAAGGGGTCGTTACATGGTGGCTTGCCTCCCCTATCCCCATGTCTGTTGGCAGGAAACTCCGTCAAGTTTAAGGCTGTAAAAACACAGCTCTCGAGGAATTTAAGATGTTCTCTGTTCTCATGCAACATTCCCTTGTTTTACAAGAAAGCATTCCACTTTCATCCAATTATATTAAAAATACTTTGGTACTCTTCTATGCCAGGTGTTGGGAATCTCCTGAAAAGGAGATCAGTGTACAGTTCAGAGAAAGAAGAGCGGGACAGGATGGCGAAGGGAGGGGAGCAGCCAAGACCATTTCCTCCTCTCCCCCTCCCACCAATCCCAGCCCTCCTCTCCCCTCTGTGGGTCCTTCCCGACCCAGGACTGGAATGGAGCAAACCTACGGCTTCCTCCCAGCCAGCCTCATGTCACATCTTCCTGCTGGTGTTAATGGATTGTGCACATGTGCCTTTTCCCCCCGGGCCCAGAAGTGTCTTGTTCCCCCCTGTGCCCCACAGCCATCAGACTACAGCACGGCCCGTAAGGTGTTTATGGATGAAGTGAATTGATGAATAAGTGAATGAGATACAAAGTGTTCTCTGAGGGTCACCACGGGCCCCCTGGAAAGAGCCTGTGTCCTAGCAACTGGCCCCAAGCATGGGGCCCTCTGTAGCCAGTCGTCCTCCTGCCACCTCTGATCTCTGGGGTGACTGACTTCCCAGACTGACCTTGCAGAAGGGGGAACCGCTAAGAAGCAACAGTGTCCCACCTAGCTCCCTCCTGAGTAGGGCCCCAGACCTTGCGTTAGGAATGTGGAGACCAGCTCCATTAGCCTACATCAAGCCTGCTCCCCGCCCCATGCCACCTTCACCAAGCGCCTGGCTCCTCTGAACTGCTCTCTGTGTGGCTGCAAGCCTGTTCCTATGGTGACGCTCTGCACCTCCAGAGGCCCTACCTAGCTGTCTGCAGCCAGACTCCAACCAGTGATGGACAGCAGGGTGCCCAGCCTGAGCTGAGCTGACCCTGCTCCCCCCCCCCACCACACACACACACACACACACACACACACACACCCTGGGTGGCTTAGAACTCAAACTCAAGTTAAGTGTGCTGGTGATGAGCTTGAGTATTATCTGGGCACAGAATGTCTGTTCCCGAAGGTGTGGGGGCCCCATCTGAGTCACACAGTGGAGTCACAGGACTCAGGGAGGGTGACTGATTCTCGGCAGATCACACAACAAGGAATTGACAGAGTAGGATTAGAATGTTGGGAAGTGTGCTTCTCAGAAAGACTGTAGACGTTTATCGGAAAAAGTCCTACAAGGGACCCTCAGGTTCCCTTGTGTAAAAGTTCTAATCAGCTGGGTGTGGTGGCGCACGCCTTTAATCTCAGCACTCAGGAGGCAGAGGTAGGAGGATCACTGTGGGTTCGAGGCTCCCTGAGACTCCATAATGAATTCCAAGTCAGCCTGAGCTAGAGTGGAACCCTTCCTCAAAAAAAAAAAAAAAAAAAGTTCTAATGAAGGGCTGGAGAGGCGGCTTAGCGGTGGTTAAGGCACTTGCCTGCGAAGCCTAAGGACATAGATTTGATTCCCTAGTACCCAGGTAAGCCAGACACACAGGTAGAACATGTGTCTGGAGTTTGCAGTGGATGAAGGCCCTGACATGCCCATTCTCTCTCTCTCTCTCCATCTGCCTCTTCCTCTCTCAAATAAATAAATAAAATAAAATATATTGTTTTTAAAAGTTCTAATCTCAAAGCCCAGCGAGGGCTGGAGATGGCTTAAGAGTTTAAGGTGCTTGCCTGCGTAGCCTAAGGACCTAGGTTTGATTCCCTAGTACCCACATAAGCCAGATGCTCAAGATAGTACATGCATCTGGAGTTCATTTGCAGTGGCTGGAGGCCCTGGTGCACTCATTCTCTCCCTCCCTCTCTCTCTCTCTACCTCTTTCTCTCAAATAAATAAATAAAATATAAAGAAATAAAAGCCCAGAGAGGGGATAGAAAGATCGTTCCATAAAGTGCTTGCTTTATGAGCTTGAGGGCCCAGTATCCGTCCTCAGCAGCCAGGTTAGGAAAGAAAGACTGAGAGTGGCAGTGTTCGCTTGTAACCCAGCACTGGGCAGGTGGGTCGGACAGGTGGATCCTCGAGGCCTGCCGGAGAGCCCGCCAGGCCTAACTGGCAAGCTCCAGGTCAGTGAGAGACACTGCCTCGAAAGAGGCGGAGGAAGCCTGAGGAATGGAACACAAGTTGTCTTCTGACCGCACACGTATGTAAACACATGCACCTGTGTGCACACGCCTAACTATGCACGAACATCGACACTGGATGAATAAAGCACATGGAAACAGAAGAAATCTTGCTGCAGGAGCGGGGTTGCGGTAGTGATGGAGGACGTGGACCCCTGTACACCGCTTGGGTGCCACAGAGCTGGGGACAGCAGCAAGGGTGTGTGCTGGCTTGACCATAGTCCCTTTCTCCTTCTTCTCCCTGTCCTGGAATCCAGCTCTCTTAATTACCCTGAGCCAGGCCTAAGTGTGAGTTCCACCACCTCCTAGATGCCTCTTCAAAACCATCTCTTTCTGGGTGTGGTGGCACAGTAATAAGAGAATCACTATCAGTTCAAGGCCAGCCTGAGACTACAGAGTGGATTCTAGGTCAGCCTGGGCAAAAGCAAGACACTACCTCAAAAAAACAAACAAAGAAAAAAACCATCTCTGTCATCTGTCTTCCCCACAGGCCTCTTTAAGGGCCTCCTCCACCTAAACCCACTCCCCAGGCCTCAACCACGTTGGCATACACAGCCCAGGGTCTGGAGACCACGTCACTATGGCTCCTCAGTGCACGTCTGTGCCTCATTCTGGCCACTGCCAGTCTGGTCCAAGCCATCTTCTCTGTCTCACCAATGATGATACCAGCCACCAGGCTTGCAGCCCTGGCTTCCAACCACCTGGGTCTGGAGGAAGTCAGACAGGTATATTTGCCCAGATCCACCAGAGGAGAGAGGCATATGGAGGGAGGGAAGGAAAGGTCTGCCCTTGCCCTTCCCCTTCCCAAATTCATGTCAGCTCTCTCAGGAGTTCAAGCTCAGATTTTGGCACACAGTATGTTCTCATTAAGTATTTGTGGAATTGAATTGCAGCATCTTATCAAAGAATCAATAGGGAAGCTCTTGGCTTGGCTGGGGAGCACAAGGTCAGTTGGAAGTGGTCTTTTAAGCCTGGGAGCTTCTCCTGACCGGGAAGATTTGCCTTCAGCCTTAGACCAACTGTTTGCATTGATTCCTGGAGAAGTTTCTTTTCACTGGCTTTTTCCTGCCTCTCCGTGATGGGCCAATTATTTCTGACTGTATTTCACTTAATTCTGCTTGCCCTGACTGAGCGGCTGGGCAGCAGTCGTAGCTCTGTGTGGCAGCAGTAAGGCCCCCATTGATCCTGACATGCCTTGTGGGAACTACACCCATGCCTCCCCATGGTTTGTTTCTTGATTTTGTTTGCCTTCTTTCTTTCTTTTTTATAAATTATGTATTTATTTGCAAGTAGAGAGAGATAGCGAGAAGAGAGATGCAGCGGATGAGCGCTCCAGGGCCTTCAGCTGCTGCAAATGAACTCCAGATGCATGTGCCACCTTGTGGATCTGGCTTTACATAGGTCCTGGGGAATCAAACCCAGGTCATTCAGCTTTGCAGGCAAGTGCTTTCATCACTGAGCCATTTCTCCAGCCCATTGTTTGCCTTATTTATTGTTTGTTTGTTTGTTTGCTTTTCAAGGTCAAGTCCCACCCTATGCCAGGCTGACCTGGAATTCGCTTTGTAGTGTCAGGGTGGCCTTACAGCAATCCTCCTACCTCTGCCTCCTGAGTGCTGGGATTAAAGGTGTGCACCACCACACCCAGCCGGCTTGCCTAATTTTTCTGTTGAGAGGACCTTCAGACCTTATCCACATTTCCTCTGCACAGACTAGGGAACAGGAGAAGAGAACGCATTGGCAGCTTGTGTCAGGCAAGCTGGGGAGCTCACCCCATGAGACTCTGGTGAGCGAGTGGGAAGCCCCCTGTCCCATGCTGGATGCTTCCCAGGTGCTTGCGTTTGGGCGCTGGTGTGAGGCCGCTCCTGCTGGCTGCTGGGGTAGCGCAGGGCTTTGCAAACGCAGAGGAGGCTCACGTCAGCTTTCAGCTGCCATCCAGACCCAGATCCCTCACACGTGGGCCTTAGGCCTCCGCCCCAAGGCCTTGCTGCTGCCAGGGAGGCAGCTCGTGCCGTCCACCAAGGCCTTCACAGACTGGCATCCACTGTTGGAGATCTGGGCTCAGCCTCTGTGCTCGACAGTGCGCGTGTCAACAAGGGGCTGTGAGCAGCCGGGCTGGGGAGGCCTGCGGGAGTCGGGCCGGGCTCGGCAGAAGACAGATGGCACGCACAAGGTGGTGAAATCAGAGAAAGCTTAATAAAGGGCTTATTTACAGAGACGTGGGTGAGGTGCGAGAAAGCTGTGCGTCTAGTTATGTCGCGGGCCTGGGGTTGAGGTGGGGGCCCAGCACCTGGGCTGCGACTGAGGGCTGGCGGGGAGGTGGGCATGGACGGGCCAGTCTAGCAGCAATGGTGAGTGCCAGGTTCATAGGGAACCACGAGTCCAGCCCAGCTGGGGGCCATTAAGTGCCAAGAAGGGATGGGGTTCTATAAGTGACAAGAGGAAAATAGCCTACATGTCCCAGAGTAACAGGGAATCCAGCTTCCTTCTCTCAGTGGGGTAAACTGAGGCCAGAGAAGCCCCTTAGTGATCAAGTTAGGATTTCAGGTCATGATTCTGCTCCCCACTGCTGTGGATACCTACTGGTAGAAGCGGAACCCACCCTGTGCTCAAAGATCTTAAGCAGAAAGCCTTTCTGCTCTCTGAGCTTCAACTGCCCAATTTGTCTTTCTTGGCTCTGACCTGCCACAGTCACCTGGGTGGTGGGGTGCGGTGCGCCAGGAGGAAGAGGGGTGCACTATGGTTTGTGTGCTGAGGACAGGCAGGGGGACAGGGGCTGGGTGAGGAAGGAGCTCAGGGCTGGGAGTGCCAGCTGTCGGGGTGGGCACACAAGGTAACAAGCAGATCAGGAGTGGAAAGAAGGCTCAGCAGGTAAAATACTTGCCATGCAAGCAGAAGGACCTGAGTTCTGACCCCCAGTGCCCACATGAATGCCACATGTGGCCTGTTAGGCAAGCACTGAGGAGGTGGAAACCGGAGGGTCTCTAGGACTTGCTGGCTGGCCAGTCTAGCAGAAATGGTGAGCCCCAGGTCCAGCAAGAGACCCAATTTTTAAAACTAAGATAGAGACTGACTGAGAAACATGCACACACACACACACACACACACGCACGCACAGGCACCTTCACTTACACCCCTGTACATACACATGAAAAAAATAGACAAAGTGGAGAAGCATCTATGGAACAAGAAAGACAAGGAGCTTATCAGAAAAGGAGAGGGGCTGGAGAGATGGCTTAGTGGTTAAGGTGTATGCCTGCAAAGTCTAAGGACCCTGGTTCGATTCTCCACATCCCACGTAAACCAGGTATCACCTGGTTGCAGTGGCTAGATGCCCTGGTGCACCCATCCCCTCTCCCTCTCTCTGCCTCTAATAAATAAATAAATATTAAAAAAAAAAGAAAGAAAGAAAGAAAGAAGAGTTTGGTGGTCCACACTTTTAATCCCCACTCTCAGGGGGCAGAGGTAGGAGGATGGTCATGAGTTCAAGGCCACCTGAGACTCCATAGGGAGTTCCAGGTCAGCCTGGGCCCGAGAGAGATTCTACCACAAAACACACAGAAAGAGGAAAGTAGGAGAAGCTGTGCAAGGGTGGGAGCTGGACCCCGGAGCCTCCTCACAGTGAGTCCTACAGTCCCCACTGGGCCTGGAGTTTTCAGCCCCTTGCTCCACTGGCTCCTATCTGCACCATCCAAAGCCTTCTTTGTAGAAATAATAATAATAACAAAATCCTAGAGGCCAAGAGAGAAAAAGGTGAGGAAGGGAGGGTCTATAGGTCCCCAACGCCACAAGTATTCTAAGACGGTGAGCGGATGTCCCTGGCACTTGAGAGAAGTGGGGAGAAGTGGGAGGCAGGGAGCAGGAGGTCCCCTACTATGGCTATATGAGGAAGAAGCAAGAGTGTTAACTAGCCAAGGGCTTCGGGATGCAAAGAGTGTGTTTGTGCCAACATGTATGTGTGTGTGCGCGCGCGTGCGTGTGTGGACGCCTGAGCCTTGAGTTAGCAATGAGAGACCCAGGGGTGTTTACAGACTGAAGAGGCTGCAGACACTGAGCCAGGACCTAATTGATTAATTGAATGAGGCAAACACCGCCCGCTCCTCTGTGGGTTTCTGGTCTGGTGGGGAGATGAGGATCTGAGCTGACATTCAAGGCACTCTAATTTGGCAGCACGTGGGGGGGGTGCAGGGCAATCGGGGCTCATAGGGCAGCATAGTAGGTGTGCTGTGACTCCCCTCTTCATCTGTCCTGGGCACCCGCTGGCAGAGAGAGTGCCCAACTGCACCAAGGAGACCAGGCGAAGGGAAGCTCGCTCTGCTACTGTCCTCATCTTGGGAGCGCTTGGGCGTTAATTGCACTTTTAACTTTCAAAGTGGTTTCACATTGATTTTATTTACTCAGAGCCAGGCGGGCATTTGTCACGCTGCCCTGCCTTGGAGTCTGGTGAGCCACTTTGTGCACTGGGAGGTAGCAGGAAGGCTCAGAGACCCAGCACGTAGCTAATTCCCCTCTGTGCCGCAGACATACAAGAGCCCAGACAGTGTCTGTTGAGTGAATACATGATGGGTGGGTTTATGGACAGTTTGGTAGAACGTTCTACAAGAAAGCTACCTCTCACTGTTGCCCATGTAGGAGGATGAAGACCACTAAAAGACTCGGGTTGGGGCTCACCTTAGACTCCCACCCAGTGTCCACCCCTCCCCGCCGCCCTCATAGGAGCTTCACGTGCACCCTGCCAAGTAGGCTGCCCCACCGAACCCCTGGCTCTTGTGGTGACCCTGAGCACGTCTGCAGTGGGTGTCTGAGCAGGTGAATGTGACTAGTGCCACTTGGACTTTAGGGTGAGGAGCTCCATCCGGGCCTGGCCCAGGCCTTTTCGACACCCAGGGGTGCCAGCCTTGGTCATGGGTTGATGCGCAAGTCAGGTAGAGTGGAGCTGGCGCAGCTGCACAAGGCTGCCCTGCCCCTTTCCATGCAGTTGGCGGGTTGCCCGCCAGCTGGGCTACCCACAGGCTGTGGGCAGGGATTCCCCGGGGAAGACTCCTGGCTTCCTGGTGGTTTGGGGCTCCTGTTGTGGCCATTCCCTCAGCCGGCACATCCTTGTTGCCAGTATTTTTAACTCGGCCTGCCTTTTAATAAGCCCTCCGTGTGGGGAGCAGCGAGCCATGGTTTAAGGACTTGACTAATCAAGATACCACTCTGAGGTTGGAGGGAGAAACCCCACAACTGGTTCCATCCCCGGAGATGGTCCGTCCTTCGTGGGGTCACCACCAAGCTTCCAGCGGCAAATTTGGGTCAGCCAAAAGCAAGGACATGGAAAGCGAGGGGTCTATGGCCCCTAGACAACTGTAGCAGAGACCCAGCCCCATTCCTCTCTTCAGCCTGACCTCACCTCAGACCCCTGCCATGCCCTCCTGGGAAACCCCACCAGATATGCATAGCTCTTCTACATGGGCAGGCCATTAGGGAACTACCAGGGGTCTGTCCTCACACTCTCCTGTGACAATTACTGACCCCTAATCACTACATGCCCTCTGCTCTGTCGCCTCCCCAATCCCAGGAGAATATCTTCCATCCCCTCCCCCCGACACACACTGAGGATGCAGAGAGGAAGATGGCCGGTTCTTACCACCTTCTGTTTTTTTTCTCTCTCTCTTTTACGCACATGCATACACACTCATATACCCACACACAATCAGGGAACCCCTCCACCACCTCTCCCCCAGGGAGGCGCAGTAAGAAAACAGCCCCTAGGCCTTCCTGCCTTCTCCTCTTCTCAATCCTCCCCAGGCCTGGCTTTGCCCGCCTTCCTGTCCTTCATCCTGCCTGACTTTCACAAAGAGAAGAGGGCTGTCTTGATATATGTGGGGGATACCCTAAAAGAAACTAGAGACTATCCCACAGGCAAACAGTGGGTGCTTAGTAAACATCACTCCTCTTGGCCAGAAGCCCAAAAAGATGGTCATTGTTACGTATGACCATGTGGCCTCCGGGGCTGCCATCCCATCCCCACCACAGTCCTTTCTCACAGATGCTGCGGCCACCTCATGTCCATTAGGATCAGGGAGCCTAGCACCCAGTTCTTAGTCACTGATTGAATGGGTGTTTTCAGTATGTGCATCTGGAAGATGGAACTAAGGTGCCGTGTACTGAGAGTCCCAGCCTCACCCCAAAAAGGTGGGAGGCGCAGGGGGAGCGTGAAGAGGAAAGGGAGTCCACTAGTTACCAGAGCACATGCTAATGTCACTACTACAACCCTGCAACGTTCCCCTCTGAGCCTCAGGATGGCCCGGCCTCTCTCAAGGGCAGCGGCAGCCAGCACACCTGCTCGGGGTGTCCTGGGGATGACTGACCACTGGCCGCCTGTGGGTAGCCCAGAGCTCCCAATTATCACGGCTTGGCCACTCCTGCACGCTGCTTCGTTCTGCCCGCCTGCGATAGGGAACAGAGAGCGCTGTCCTGAACAAAGCCCTGGCTGCGTTCCCAGGTTCCACATCTGCCTGCCTCCCCGCATCAGGCCCCCCCATCCCCGGCCCCGCCGCTTGCAGAAACAGAAGTAGGCAGAGAGGGCTTGAGGGCTCTGGAGATGTGGATCATAGCATTCATATGTCCTCTGGCCTCGGCTTCCTAGAAACATCTGTGGTGGCTCTTCCCTGGGAGAAGGGAAGCCACAGGGTTTTCTCCATGTAATCTAGCTGGGCACCAGGCTCAGTGTGTACTTACCAACTAATTAGCAAGTCTGGAGCTGTGACTGCAGGAGTCACCAGCAGGGTCAACCACAACTGCCCATTTAACATTGGCCCAGTGGCCACAGAAGCCCGTGAGCAAGTGGAAAGCAGGCCTGTGGGCCTTAGACAACAATGTACACCCTGTCCAGACCTCAGTTTTCCTTTCTGTTGTTGGGGACATTTGCAATAAACCCAAAGATCACTGCAAGCCACTATCCACTAAATGGAGGTCAGTCCTCCCTCCATCCTGTTTTCGGCTGCCCATGGTACCGAGCCTGGAGTTCCCCCACCCCAGTGTTGCGCCAGGTGCTGATCACATCCACTTCCCACCTGCTTGTGTGTCCCCACCTCCAGACCCTAGTTCCCTGACGCTGCCTTGTCCCTGCCACTTGTCCGAACACTTCTGGGGGCTAGCCTGGGGAAGAGAGCCCGGAGCACCCCCGGGAGACCCTTTCTGCATGGCCCAGAGGAGGGCGGAGCATGGGTAGAGCCATGGGTCAGGACTGGGAACCCCACTGACAAGTCTGAGATGTGCCCCGGAGGAGGTGGACCAGGGGCTCAGGTGTGGCCTCTGGCTGGCCATGCTGGCACCTTGCTGCTAGAGCTGGGTCATGTCCCACCACCAAGGAAGCCAACCCAAATGATAGATTAGGAGGTAGGGTGAACTACTTGCCTCTTCTGGGCTTCGCAGCAGTCCCTATAAGGTGGAAATAACACGGAATCTGCCTTGTGAGTCCACTCTGCCCTGCTACCTGCCAGGAGCAGCTGGAAGGGTTGGAGGGACAAGAGGCCATGGCTGACTCAAAGCCCCAGGCCTCGAGGGGCTGCCCCAGGAAGATGCCCAGGCAAGGTAGGCTGGGTACTCGCCGCTAGCAAGCATGAGGAATCCAAACAGGGCCTGAGAGTCTTTGGAAGGCTTCCCAGTGGAGGTGACCTTGCCGATGGGCCTTAACAGGTTCAAATGAGTCTGTCCAAAGTAGGGGAGGGGGAGGCCTCTCCGGCAGCATGACAAGCCCCAGCCAGGGAAGGCCAGGGCTCTAATGTGCCTGGCTATTTTGGGAGCCCAGTTGAAGAGAGTGAGGGGAGCAGCTGTCTCTGAGGAGGTAAAGGTCAGAGGCTGCCAGCCAGGGGTCCCCAATATGAGCCCAGTGGGCAATGCAACGGGGAGGCCTCTGGAGTTTCTGAGAAGGGGAGTACGAAGCAAAGCCTCAGGAAGCTCCAGGGGTCACTTGGAAGAAGGGAAGTGGGGGCAGCTGAGAGAACACGGGGAACAGAAACGGGGGGTGAGAGTTGAAGGGAGGCAAGAGCACAGATTTAGAAGGTAGAGGGCTTTTCAACCTCTCCACTCACTCTCCTACTTGGCCCCTGATGTTCGGCCTCCCATACAATAAGGAGATAAAAAAATTCAAATCTCCCCAAGATCAACGTAAAGTTAAAAAAAAAAAAAAGTTTCAGAACAGTGTGGATACAATGAAGTCATTTATGTTGAGTGAAAGAGAATCCGTTCCATATCCACTTTACTATTTATACGTTTGCACATGCATAGAAGTTTCCGGAAGATCACACAAGAAACTTACTAGCATTCACCTCTGGTGAGGGGGCGGAAGGGAGACTCACCTTACACTTAAAAGTGTTGTATGCAAGGCTCAATGTTATCCTTTTAAGCCACTTCTAAAATAAAATGAAATGGAGTCTGGGAAAGACCTGCCTGGAAAATGTCTGCACACCGCTGGCGGGGATCTGGAAGGTGGTGCAGATTTACAGAGTCCAGAAGGCTCCGCTCCCCCGCCCCCCCACCAACCAACATGTCCCTGGAGAGCTGCCCACCTGCCCTGCCACGGCCACCCCTGCTCTAGGCAAGCCAGCTGCGCCCCCTGCCGGCAGGTCCCTCCCAGGCCAACGTGGAGGAGGAGGAGGAGGAAGAGGAGGAAGAGGGCCCAGAGACATTTTCTCCAGGGCAGTTGCCCAGTTTTCCTCTCTAGGATTTCTGTGTTTTCTAAAAGAACGGCACCTATGGCACAAAGATAAGAAGAAAAGCCGTTATTAATGAACACAGGTGAGGGGAAGCTATCCATTATCGTTTTCAGCCTAATGAAGCCCTCTGATGGCTCACTCCGCAGTGACAGATTCCTCCAGGGCCTCAGTTCCCTAGCCGTGGAGCCACACGCTTTTCATAATTCATGTTGCAGGAGACACACTGCTTCTCTCAAACTTCCTCAATACAGGCCCTTCTGGAGGCCCAAGAGGGAGGCTGATAACAAATTTTGGAAGCACAGCGTGGTATACTTCATTGCACAGGCATTCAGATGACAATGCCGTAGATTTTTCCTCCCCATTGCCCGTCCCTATCAGCTCTGGCAGTGGGGAGGCCAGGCAGGGGAAGCTGGCAGGCCTGCACGTGGGGGCTGGGCGGGAAGTTGCTCAGGGCTTGAGGACCTCGTAGCTACGGTCAAGCTAGGCCAGGGGTAGTCCAGGAGATGGACAATGGCAACGGGGGTCTTTGTCCCAGCTGAGCAGGGTGCTTGGTGGGATGGTCGGGTAGGATGAAAACTGCCCCCAGCCCACAGAGCTGCTTTCCTCCCCCCCCCCCAACTCAGCCCCACTGTTTCCCAGTTACTGTTCCTGACGTCCGTTTCCCAGCAAGCACAGCCAGGTGGCTGGGATGCTCTCACCCCTCCTGGGAGCCGAACAGACAGCTGCCTTAGACACAGTCCAGACTGCGGGCCTGTTCCGTGGAGCTTCCCGTCCGTGCAGCAGAGCGCAGCCAAATGGCTCCCTGGCGTCAGAGTGGTCAAGGTCTGGCCACCCCCTCAGCAGGAGGGGTGCACAGGAGGGGCTGACTTCATGAGTAGGAAGATAGAGGTGGGGGACAGAGGCCTAGCTATGGGTTAGCCCACTTTGTGAACGGGGAGGGAGGTGTCTCAAGCTTGGCCTCAGATCCCTTCCCTCTATCCAGTCAAAGGGTGGAGGCTGTCCCCTCCCTGGTGGCATGGGTACCAGATCTTCCCTGTATAACCGTGAGCTTCATCCCAGCACACTTGTCTGTCCATTGTTTCCCCACCATGTGGGCGCCTGGGCTGCACAGGGGTCTCGGCCTGACCTAGAACTGCCTTAAGTAGAGCAGGGGATAAAGTATTTCTGGATGTTCTGCATCCTGTCAGCCTAGTTCCGATTGTCACCCCAGTAGGAGGAGGGAAAGAGGTGTGGGCAGGGCAGGGACAGCTCCTAGCCTAGGGCAGGTGGAGCCATCCAGAGGCCTCCGCTGGTAACTGAGGAGAGCTGGTGGGGAGGTTCCTGCCCAGGTCAGGTGTGCCCAGTGTGCACAGGGCAGTGAGTGGAGCCTGGCTCCCCGCTCAGTGTCCCCCAGGGGTGCCCACAGGCTGCACAGTACTCGAAGCACCCAGAGGGTGATTTTCTCACTTGGCTCCCCTGCTTGCCCTCTGGATCCAAAGCTCCCAAGGGCAAGTGCAGGACAGAGTCTATGATGGCTGAGGTGACTCTATCGCGTGGAGACTGAGAGAGGCTCGCCAGGAAGTTTGTCTCTCAGCTGGGATCCAAAGACAGCCAACACTGTTTAAAATGAAAACTTATTGTGGCTGTTTTGGTTTTCCCTGAAAGTAATACATGTGTGCTGTTTAAAGAGAGGGGGTTGGGGATTGAGCTCAGTGGATGAGCATCTGCCTAGCAAGCATAAGACCCTGGGTTTGGTCCTCAGCACCGAAAATGAGAGAGAGAAGGGGCTGAGAGATGGCTTAGTGGTTAAAGCACTTGCCATTCAAGCCAAAAGACCAGGTTCAGTTCTCTAGTACCCACGTAAAGCCAGATGCACAAGGTAGTGCATGCATCTGGACTTTGTTTGCAATGGCTAGAGGTTCTTTCAAACCCATTTTCTCTCTTTCTCTCTGTATCTACCCCTTCCTGTCTCTATCTCATAAATAAATAAATTGAATTAAATTAAAAACAAAAAATAGAGAAGGCTAAACTTTAAGAAGAAAGGTAAGAAGTAAAGCGTTCATGATTTCTCTCCGCAGAAGCACTGTCCTAAGGCCCTTCCAGCTAGGCCTCTGCATCCTGGGCTCAGCAGGCTGTACGCAGACAGACAGCCCCAGAGTTCTGCTGGGG